>NW_015203793.1:0-1473 GCF_001447785.1 Gekko japonicus | reverse complement strand
CCTTTGTTAGCGCGATCTAACAGTTAGGGAGAAACTACAAGAGGGAACTCAGGGCTATTTTTGGGCAGGGACAGAGTTCCAGCTGGCTTCAAAGTCGGCCATGCCCACTACAGCCAAAACTTCTGCCTGGGCTGGGGAAGGCCTGGAGAGCGAAAGCGTGCACACACACACACACACACACCCGGGACTCTGAGGCAGGCGGTCCAGGGGCCCCCCTGGAAGGATGGGGGAGCCATCTAAATGTGGCCTAGTAGGCTACTGCTGGGCTTGTTCTCCAAAAAAAGCCCTGAAGGTGGTCATGCTTCAGCCAAAGGAGCCAGTGTCACCACCAGTATTTTTCTGGTTGTGTGTTCCTTTTTAAAGAAAAAGAAGAGAGAAAAAGGCTGGCCAGACAGAAGGGATGACAGAGTTCTTTTATTTTTAATTGTTGCATTGAAGAAGGCATGCATGGCTCTTCTTCCTACATGACAGGCTGCACCTACAAAATTCCCTCTTCTGTATAACTTTTAAAAATATAGCATCCCTGTTTTTCTTTGCATCTAGTTACTCTAAAGACAGGAGGACAGAAACAGGCATATACAGTAAATATTTAAAGCAAGGTTTGTTGTTTCAGTGTGAGATTTAGGGTGGCTCCTTCATCGGAAAGTACTGTGGTATCTGCTGCCATGTGCCTTTTTACTCCACTTTGCCAGTACATTTGTAATAAAAACATGTTGTTGTTCAGTTGCACAGTCGAGTCTGACTTCGCAGCCCCATGGACCACATCACGCCAGGCCCTCCTGCGTTCCATCGTGCTCCAGAGTTTGCTTAATTTCATGTTCGTTGCCTCGACAACACTGTCCAACCATCTCATCCTTTGCCATCTCCTCCTTCTTTGACCTTCAATCTTTCCCAGCATCAGGGTCTTCTCCAGTGAGTGCTCCCTTCTCACTGGGTGGCCAAAGTATTTGAGCTTACTGAAACTCAAATACTTTGGCCACCCAATGAGAAGGGAGCATCTGGCCTTCCAGGGAACAGTCAAGATTGCCTGATTTGATCTTCTTGCAGTCCAAGGGACTCTCAAGAGTCTTCTCTAGCACCATAGTTCAAAAGAATCTATTCTTCGATTCTCGGCCTTCCTTATGGTCCAACTCTCGCAACCATACATTACTACTGGGAATACTGTTGCTTTGACCATATGGACTTTTGTTGGCAGGGTGATGTCTCTACTTTTTATTATGCTGTCAAGGTTGCCTTGTTGTGGCGAGGGGGCTTGCGTGGTTCGAGTATTTTTGCCAAGAAAACCCCATGGACAGTTGATTGTTGGTTTTGTATTTCTAGCAGAGGCCTGGAAATGCCCTTCTTTGTTCTAATAAATCTGCAAGCGTTCTGGCCCAGTGTGCTTGCGGAATTATTACAGTAACCATGGGGTTATATTTGTAGAGGATAACCAGGAAGGCAGATAAAAGTAAACAATTTATTTATTTATTTATT
>NW_015203792.1:0-891 GCF_001447785.1 Gekko japonicus | reverse complement strand
GAGCTAGAGGCTAAAAAACTGGGAGCTAGTTTACACAACTCAGCTTAGAGGGAACACTGCTTCCAAGCTGTCTTTTTCTCCCGGGAAACTTCTGGGTAGTCTGGAGAACACCATGGCCCCCCTGGAGATTGGCAACCGTATATCCCCTTCCTCTTAAGGGGCTGGGGCACTGGCTTTCTTAACCCAAGGTGGCTTCCCAAAAACAGAGCTGTCTCTGCGGGTGGGGTACAAGACTGGATGGGGTGGAAAGGGGGGAGGTAAAGGGCCAAGGGGGCCAGATAACCAGGAGATCTGCTTCCCTGATTTCCCCCCTCCTCTTTTGTATCCTTGCAATACCCCTGCGAGGTAGGCTAGGCTGAGCAACAGCACAATTGGGTCAGCGGTAATGAGTGCGTTTCACCATGCTGTGTGGGTGTGGACCCGGGTCTCCCGGGTCTTAGGGCACCCTGGGCTCCCAAGCGGGTGCTCACCCCTGCAACTCGGCTAGGCCTCCCAAAAGCTTCGCTTGACCCACACTAAAATCGCAGAAGCCCTGTTTCTGTGTGAATGGGAACACATCTTTTGTAAGCAGCCGATTCGAAGGGGTGGTTTAGAATATTCAAGCTCTCGGCGGCTGAGGCAGAGGTCTCCAACGTGGTGCCCAGGGGCGCCGGGGCACCTGCCAGCACCTTTCATGGGGCCTGCAAAGTGTTCTTAGGAAGTAGGTGGGGCTTTTGCCCAGGAAGGCTTCTGATTGGCCTTTGGAGATTTGATTGGCTATGCAGATTTTTAAAAATGTTATTTTGGTAGCCGCTGTCAGCAAATTATAAGGAGCTTTGCTGATTGAAGACAACCTGCATTACCCATTTTGTGGCCATCTCTCGCAGCAGCGGTGGCTCAAGTGGCTAAGAC
>NW_015203791.1:0-1405 GCF_001447785.1 Gekko japonicus | reverse complement strand
CTGAGTGTTTTGATGTGCAATTTGCACTCTGGACAAGAGACTACTGTTAAAACAGAATATGGAGAAACAGAATGGTTTCCAATTGGCAAAGGTGTCAGAGAAGGATTGTTCTATTTCCCTAACTCTTCTATCGATACAATGCAGAACATATCAATAAGGGAAGATGGATTAGATTAAGATAAAGGTGGAGTGAAAATTGGTGGAAGGAACATTAACAGTTTGAGATATGCAGGTGACACCACATTACTGGCAGAGAAAAGTGAAGAAAGTTAAATCACAAAGTTGAAATTTAAATCAGAAAGTGCTAAAGCAGGATTACAGCTGAACATCAAAAAGACAAAAGTACTACTGAGGTATTACACAACTCTAGTTCTACATAGCTGAAGTCAGACAAGCTGGATCAGGGATTTTTCATTCTGCAACTTCTGCTTATATCCCTGTTCTTTGTTTTCAGGGATCTAACATCATGTGCTGTCCAGAACCCTTTAACCTGACCTAGGTGCCTCTAGGTGGCTTCATAGTCTTAACCCTGCAGAACCCCCGAGCGTTTGCTCCATCTGAAACAATAACAAAGGGATCAGTTTATTTATTTATGTTATTAAAACATTTATGTACTTTATTAAAACATTTAGATCCCACTTTTCCTCTTAGTTCAAGGTGGCTCGTGGCGTTTCTCCGGGGACACAAGGATCTCCCTCCGCCTTAGTAAGAGAGAATGGCGTTTGCAGAATAGGCAAGGTAGAGGCTGATCCTGTGAAGGGTAGTTCAGCAGCTTGTATTTTATCAATAGTGATTCTGTTCACAATGCTAAATGCATAGTGGTAGTGGTAGTGGTGGGTGCTATATAAAATCAGGTAGTAACTCTTTTCTATATATGATTTGATGGTGGTGGAAAGGGCTGTCAAGTCACAGCTGACTTATGGCAACCCTGTAGGTTTTTCAAGACAAGAGAGGTTCAGAGGTGGTTTGCCATTGCCTAGCTTTGCATAGTGACCCTGGACTTCCTTGGTGGTTTCCCATCCAAATACTAACCAGGGTCGATCCTGCTTTGCTTCCAAGTTCCGACAAGGTCAGGACATATATAGTCATATATGCTTTGGTGATGAACATAATTACTTACTGCAGATGTGCTAATTTACAGTTACACCCCTGTGATCATCCAAAATCACTCCTGGGATTTGTGCAAACACATCAGATCCGTTAAGTAGGAGGTATGTGTGTTAAATCATAACCTTCGAACCATCCTCATGACAATTAGTGGATTTTGATATTAACAAAAGTGTGATGCTTAGAGAGATAATCACAGCATTTCAAATACTTTCTCTGGATATATCTGTCTCTTTAAGCATTCTAATATTACCAGGGACTTTGGCAATTATGGTGAAAAGTACTGGGTTCGCCGCAT
>NW_015203790.1:0-1393 GCF_001447785.1 Gekko japonicus | reverse complement strand
GTCGGCACCATCGATTTATACAGGGGCATGTGTAACTTCCAAGGTCTGAGAAGACTGGGCTGGCTTGGGCCACCCAGGTCAGGGCCCTGCGCGGCCTTTGCTGGTGGCCCAAAGCTCCCCCTCTTCCTCCCTTTTCACCGGTGGAAAAGCTGGTTGGCTCCAACCCATAGCCTTAATTAACAGCAGAGAATCTTCTCAGCCTTACCTTCATCACCACGTGGAGCATCATTTGCAGGCCAGCCTTGCCAGGGTATTTGCCAGCAATGTTGGCTGCAGATAAATTGAAGAGGTTGGCTCCCGTTTCCGTGCAGAGGGCGTGAATGAGCATCTTCTTCCCCACTCCTACTGGTCCAGCCAGCAGCAAGGCTTTCACTAGAGGAGCTTTTTCATGAACGGACTGAGAACCTAGGGAGGTTAAGTAAACGGCGTTGCACTTACCTGTAACCAGGGAGGCCAGCCTCCAGGTGGGACCTGGGGATCCCCCGGAATTACAGCTCATCTAAAGACTAGGGAGATCAGTTCCCCTGGAGAAAATGGGTGCTTCAGAGGGTGGACTCTATGGCTTTGTACCCAAGACTCCACCCCCAAATCACCAGGAGTTTCCCAACCTAGATCTGGCAAACCTACTGCCAAGTGGAGATGAGCACCACCCCCTAGAGTTGGATTCGACTGGCTCTCGAGCAAGGGAAACCTTAACCTTTATGCACAGTGCACAAAACCTGAGACTCTAATTCTTCATGGGAAGGTGCGGCAATAAGCCAGTCATCCAAATACAAATAGAGCACCCTTTTGATTTTAGATGTGCTACAAGAATACCAGCGCATTTGGAAAATACCCTTGGGGCTGCTGCTAGACCAAATGGAAGGACTGCATACTGATACGAAACCTGGTTATATTTAAAACGCAGATACCTGGGGTGAGAAAGGTGGATGGCTCTATGAAAATAAGCACCCTGCTGGTCAAGAACGCAGAACCAACTATTTAATGTTAACAATTGTAATACTAATTCCAAATACAGCATCTTAGACTTTTTAACATGCAGGGAAAAATTTAGGTCTCTCAGGTCTAAGATAGATCGAAGGCCTTTTGGGGGACCAAGGAAAAACAGAACCCTGTGGTGGGGGTCTGAGACTGAAACCTGTTGTACTGCTCCTTTCTTAATGAGAGATGCTAACTCCTGTTCCAGGTCAGGCATAACATTATTCAGAGCCTGACCGGGGTGTTGAAGGGGTGGTAACTGCCAAAACTCCAACCTGCATCCTAAACTAACAATAGACAGGACCCAAGAATCCTGGGTGATCTCCTGCCATTTAACACTAAAGATAGCCTGTCTTTAAAGACAGTAGGTGACTGATCAAGATCGGCCCTGGATGGGAGACCGCCAAGGAAGTCC
>NW_015203789.1:0-1353 GCF_001447785.1 Gekko japonicus | reverse complement strand
CTCAGTTTGTTGGTATTATTCCACCTGGAAAGCTCCCCGATTACTGCTCATGTTTGACTATTCCTCACTATAGACGTGCCTTTAGGGTGGTGTGCCTTGATGCCCATCTAGAGTTCTGCAAGGGAGATATCTTAAGACGCCATCTTCTAACAGAGTATGAGACTGTGGCGCAGGTCATGTCGACACCCTGTATCATGTGACCTTTGAATGCAATCATTTTTCTGAGCCTAGAAAGCTTTTAATTCTTCCTTTGCTCCAAAATATAGATCAGATGAAGAGGAGGAGGAGGAGGACGAGGACGAGGAGGAGATTGGATTTATACCCCACCCTTAACTGTGAGTCTCAAAGCAGCTGACAAACTCCTTTCCCTTCCCCTCCCCACAACAGACACCCTGGGAGGTAGGTGGGGCTGAGAGAGCTCTTTCTAGAACTGCCCTTGAGAGAACAGCTTTGACAGAACTATGGTTTGCCCAAGGTCATCCAGCAGCTGCGAGTGGAGGAGTGGGGAATCAAACCCGGTTCTCCCAGACTGCAGTCCGCACACTTAACCACTGCACCAGACTGGAGACATTACCTCTTTTATTAGAAGGCAACGGAAAACCTATCACTCTTTTAGCTGCAAAATTTTATGCACCTGTGATATATTTTCACAGCCATTCCAACAAGTCTAGCTTTTCCTATATTTTAGGAATATGCGGGGAGGGCGGGGTATAAGTCGAAATAAATAAATAGATAAATAATCTGCTTTAAACGAATAAGTTAAGAAGCAGTATGAGGTAGAGAGACTAGAGCTTCTTCTCTCTGTGTCAACCCCTCCTGTAACGCAGCCTTGCTTTTCTGCGGCAGCCACAGAGCTGCACCGACTTAGTAGGCCTGCAATTCATCCAGGCAGCAGTCACCTGGCCAGTTTGAAGTCCGTGCAACCAAAGGGCAGATACCAGAACACACAAACGCACAGGACACCCTTCTGAACCCAGCGAGAATCCTGTTTTATCGGAATTAACAGGCCTCCAAGGGAAAGGGAGGATCAAGAGAAACCAGGCCGACGGCAAAGACGCTGACACCTGGGCTATTTCGGAGAGATATGCCGATGGCCCCAGGAATGCTAGTCAGAAAACCCCAGAAGCCAACCAGCAAAGTGCAGGTCTGGGCACCCACAGCCTCTGCCGCAAATTCATTCTTTCTTTTTTTTTAACCTTTCTCAGACTCACACTGGTCTACTTATCTGCTTGTGATTTACATCCTACTTTCCTCTAGGTTTGGGACCCAAAACAGCTTATTTATTAACGTTTTTTATAGTCCACCTTTCTCAAGGCGGATTAGGTAGGGAGAAGAAGAAGAAGAAGAGGAAGA
>NW_015203788.1:0-1683 GCF_001447785.1 Gekko japonicus | reverse complement strand
AAAGAGCACACTCCTTAATTCACTGTTTCGCAATCGTTTGGGAACCCTGCTCAACGTTTTCTACCTTTGGAGTCCCTCCAACCCAGGGGTGGCTATCTCTTCAGCTATAAAGCACGCAGAATACTTGCACACAGTTGGTACATATACAGCTCACCACTGGGCACGTATAAGGATTTGTGGACCCAGCTGGCAATACAATGCTGACATTTGAAGAGAACTGGAACAATCTTCTCAGTCCTAAAACTAGCTAGCCAGGAAAGGAGCTGCACTAGCCAGAGGCTTCCCTATGTTCCCAGCCTTGTTATAGCATCCATGGTTAGCAAGCCAGTGTTGGTGACTGCTCCATACCGTATCTCATTCAACAGATGTCTTGCATTATGTTCAGAATGCCAGCATAGCATCATTTCTGTCCAGGCTGAGTTCATTAAACATGAACATATAAGGGGTGCACAGATATCTTGGTGAGGAGATGTTTAGTAACAGTTTACGCTAGAAACATATTAAAGGAAACAACCAGGACAAAAATGTTCTCAGATTCCAGCAGCTACTTTGAGAAGAGGCGGCAGATTCCGTTAATACAACTCCCTATTTGTATTATGTGACAACAATCCACTGAACATGTGAGGATCCAGATGCTCCCCCTTTCTAAATGTTATGTTCTTAACAGGTTGTAAGCCCTAATATAGTCAGGGATAGCATGCAAAACTGAGGCAGTCCTTTTAAAAACCAAACTACAGTCCTGTGCAGACATTTCATGTGATGAGACTCCAGTGCGCACAGGCAAGGAGCAGGAGGACGCAATGTTCCCTCTAAGCTGTGGAGTCTTGTGAGCAAAACTTCTACTTTGTGAGCTACTGGCTTTAAAATTGTGAGCAAGCGATTGGGCTACTGCATAAATTAGTTTGCTCTGGAGCCATCCTTCCTGAGCTGAGACAAAAATGTGTGAGCCGGAGGCTAAAAAACTGTGAGCTAGCTCACACTAACTCAGCTTAGAGGGAACACTGAGGAGAAGGTCTGTGAGGGGCAACTGGAGAGGGGACAGAGCGGCTGAGGAAAGTGGTTGAGTGCTCCACTTCTTCATTCCCAATTTCCCCCCTTCACACAAGTGCTTGTTCATGTAAAAAGTATGCTGTTGGGCTACTGCTACATACTTTTGTGTGTAACATGTAGTGCTCAGAACTGAAGAAAAGGAGGAGGAAGAAGAAGAGATTGGATTTATACCCCACCATTCACTCGGAGTCTCAGAGAAGCTTACTCCTTTCTCTTCCCCTCCCCACAACAGACACCCTGTGAGGTAGGTGGGGCTGAGAGAGCTCTGAGAGAACTGCTCTTTCAAGGACAGCTCTGACAGAACTATGGCTTGTCCAAGGTCATCCAGCAGCTGCAAGTGGAGGAGTGGGGAATCAAACCCGGTCCTCCCAGATTAGAGTCCGTGCACTTAACCACTACACCAAACTGGGTCTCAATAGGAGCAGCTGAGCTCCTATTGTCACCGTTAAGCAAGTACACAATTTTATACCAAACTGGCCAGACTTTAACATGATCCAAGGGTCAGGCTAAGTCTTTGGCTAGAGTCTCTTTAGACTGCAAAGTATTCACCACTTCCCTGAGCAGTGAGAGCCCCAAAGGGGAATGCTAAAGAATTTTCTTTGGGTGAAAGAGACAGAAAGAGATAGAGATTGC
>NW_015203787.1:0-1391 GCF_001447785.1 Gekko japonicus | reverse complement strand
TCTTTGTTAAGCGCACGACTTAACACTGATGCTGGCAAAAGTAACGTGGAACAAAAAGGGTGAGTTAAGTGCTTCTGTAAGCAGGCTGGATGATAGGAGCCAGTCAACAATTCCCAGTGGGAGCCATTCAAAGACAGAAGATGTGGTGGCATATTTTGCTTGAAGATCTTGTAGTTGAAGTTCCTTTACAGAGGGAGCAAGGAGCAAGGGAAAATTGCCTAACTGTGACAACTTAAAGGTTAGTCTCCTGCTCTGCAGGAGATATACCAGACTGTTAACGGCAGGGTTAAAATATTGGGTTGGGCCTGGCCTCTGTTCTGAATACTTGTAAACTAAGCCCAGTTTATAATATTGCTGTCTTCTTATCCTATCGGTCATGAGTAGAAGGACTAGACATGGGGCAAGATCAGGAGAAAAGCCGGTGCAACTAAATTCTAGTAAGTCAATGATACATTTCTTTAAGGACCTAGGGAACTGGGGGTTTGGAACTGAGATGCACAACATGGAAACCAGGGACTTGTATCTGTATTTGGTGGTGGTGGTGGGTGGGTGGAGTCAGAAGCAAAGGAGTGCGGAAGTCTACAAGCTTTGTGTCAGCATTTACCACCTGGGGCCAGCACAAAATAGATTCTTCCTGGGCTAGGGAGATCAGAACAGTGTACATGCAGGCTGCGTCATTTTATCTATACAAGTTTCCTGTGAGATGGATCCCAATGGCTTTAGGTTTCCCCAATGGGGGCCCTTCCAAATCGATAAAATGGTATGTGGGGAGGCTTATATCCCCCCGACATGGTAACTGATTCAAGATATACTAGGGATCTTTATAGTAAAGTGGGAGTCTTAAACCAAGATCAGATCCAGTGATTTCATCATTAGCACTGTTCAGTCATTAAAGTTGGAGCATTCCCACCTCATGTACAAAAAGACTGTACTACACATATTTCTCTCAATATGCACAGTCTCCATTTTGGGCAAATTGGTTAACACACATATTTTCATGATTCAGTGTACATGACAGGAAATCCAGATATTTTTTTTATGGGTATGTATTTGTATGTACTGAAGCGGGACAATATACTTGTTGCCATTTTTTTTTTTAAATGCATATCACAAGGATTATACACAGAGTGTACTCCCAGTACTCCTGGGACAAACCGGGGGGGGGGGGGAAATAAACAAAAAAATCACTGTTGGTCTCTATGCTTGTATGTGAAATAATATTCCTTCCACCAATTGTTTCCACCAGATTTCAGCACTATGCAGAGGCCCTTTCTGCCTAGCCTTTCTCACTGCGACTCAAGGATTACTCAAGGAAATCGACGACTTCCGGCGGTGCGGCACTGCGCCCGGGTGCGTTTCTCTGAGCTCCCGAGAACGCCCCTCTCCCGCGC
>NW_015203786.1:0-1408 GCF_001447785.1 Gekko japonicus | reverse complement strand
GAGCAAGGGAGACCTTTACCTTTTTAATCGAACGTATCAAAATTCATTTTATCAATCATTGGAGCTCATTTATCTAAAGGGCTTAGTAAGTGACGTTCAGCATCTTTATTACTTAGCCATATAGATGCTTTCTCCTGAAGAAAGAAATCCCGCACTTTATGTAGCCATTGCTGCATGGCCGGGAGGGAGTCTGTTTTCCATTTACTTGCCAGAGAGATCTTTGCGGCGATTACTAAAATATGAATCAACTGTCTCCTGCTCTCAGGGGGACAACCATAAGAGTTCAAGTCGAAGCCAACTTACGGTGACCCTGTAGGGTTTTCAAGGCAACAGATGTTCAGGGGTGGTTGGCTATTGCCTGGCACGGGACAGTGACCCTGGACTGCCTTGGGGTTCGCCCATCCAAATACGGATCAGGGCCGATCCTGCTCAGCTTCAATGATCTGATGAGAGGGGATAGGCTGGGCCTTCCAGGTCAGGGCGAAATGAAATTAGCATTTAGGGAACAGCCTATGCAAGCTTATAAATTAACTGAACCGATACAGACGCTAGCGTGGCCAGTTTTTAGGCCGGTCCCTCTTGGCCTTCCCTTCAGTTTGCTCTGCAGCAATCAGCAGGTAATGCCAATAGCTGCACCTGCCCATTTCCACTCATTAAACTTCTGCTAAAAGGAAAGTAGGGTTGCCGGCAGGCTTCCCAAGGACTTACCGTGATTCGGCGGGGGGACACAGACGTCTTCGCAGGATCGTTCCCGCGGGGACAGCAGACGCGCCGCACCATGCCGTCGCCAGGAAGTGACGCCGGGCGACGCTCTGGCAATGGGGCTGGTTTGGGGGGGGGCTGCCCATGGAGGGTGGGGTTTGGGAGGGTGGGTGTTGGGGAGGGGGAGACTCCGGCAGGGTACAATGCCATAGAGCCCCCCTTCCAAAGCAGCCATTTTCTCTGCGGCAACTGATCTCTACTGTCTGGAGGCCAGTCATAACCTGGAGGTTGTGTAGCAAAAAAAAGAGGCTATACAGTGTGTGTAGGATACTGAATCTGAAAAAATGCTGTAATGAAGGAATACACACAAAATTCTAATTTGAAATTACAAAAAAGACTCTTATTCACTATTCCTTATAGATGCAGTGCAAGCAGGGGTCATTTTGTAGAAAAAGAGGTGCAGGAGCTCATTAGCATAACTCATTAACATAACGTATTTGCATATGCCACACCCCCTAACATCACAGGAAGTGTGTCAGAAGGCAACACCCACCATTCAGGCTCCACTGAACTGTTTTGGAGTGCTATTTATTGGGGGGGGGGACGCGCAGATATGCCCTCACAGAGGAGGGAGAGCTTGTACCTGAAGGCGGGCGGGGCTCTGCAACACCTGGCTACTTCTTGCTCCTTTTGGCCTGACTGAGGG
>NW_015203785.1:0-1359 GCF_001447785.1 Gekko japonicus | reverse complement strand
GAGCTATATTCCTACATCCTTACAGCTAGTCAGAACATGGCAGAAGGGTAATGGAGACTAACTTCTTCTTGCTCAGGACAAAGAGCTATAAAATGCTAATACTAGCCACTCTAGTCTCCAATCAGAACAACAAACTAGATCTGAAGTTGCCAGGCTTTCTAGCTCTCTAAACTTATTGGTCACAAACAAACATGTGATTTAGTAAACAGTATTAACCCAGTAAATACTGAAATAGAAGTGTTTTAACTTGTAACATCCAACAAAAGCAATTATAGGCCCCAAATATATCCTCAATAAGAATACAATCCATACAATATTTCAAAATTAGGTCCTTGTGTGACCCTAAAATAGATGCATTTCAGCCTACTGGCCTTCTTCAGTGGTCAAGCATAAATGTTACACATAGGCTAAATTATTGCAATCATAATGTTAGACAATATAGGACCAAGTGAGAATTATGTTCTCATAGAGATCAGTGACTCGAGGCCTCATATGGTATCGCCTTGTATCCAGATAAGATACATGTAATCCAAATGGTATTACAATATGTACCTTCCTACTGTGGTCCAAAATAACCAATTTGAAAAGCAATATGGAGCCAGTGTAACCTAATAGTATGTACATACCATATGAGGCCGATAAAGTACATCCTTGCCTTGAGTCACTGATATCTATCAGTAACTCATATCTATCTTTTGGACCACTACATCTATCAGAACAAAATTTTCACTTGGTCCTTGAACGCTGTCAGGTGTTCCCCAGCCATACTCAACCCGTCCTATGACGATACCCTAAAAAAAGTACCAGGTGAAAGCTGTAGCAAACCCTGGAGGGCACGAAGTGTGCACAGAAGTGTGCACGCTAAAAGCCGCAAACAAGCCACATTGCTGTGGTGCTGCACCTATACGCACAGGCGCATGTTGCCGGAGTGAAAAAAAGCCTCTTACAGCCGCGCCTCCGCCAGGAGCGGGCCACAAACACTCTCTTCCTCCTCCCTGGTATGCTCCCCCATCAGTAGATGCAGTGCGACCGGGAATCCCGGGCACAACTTGGTCTGGGTCTTTTTGTCCCGCCTCCCTCGCTCTTCATACTGCCAGTCTGTCCTCAGCCAGGGAGTATGTATAACGTTTATGCTTGACCACTGAAGAAAGCCAGTAAACCAAAACCCGTCTGTTTTAGGGTCGCATAAGTTCCTAATTTTGAAATATTGTATGAATTGTATTCTTAGTGAGGCTATATTTGGGCTTGTAATTGTTTTCAAACCAATTTGTAATGAATACATGTATTTTCGTATAATCTGCTTTATTTATATATAGATGTTTTATATATCGAAATTAATATTTTACCTCCAAGGAATAC
>NW_015203784.1:0-1548 GCF_001447785.1 Gekko japonicus | reverse complement strand
TTGGAAGTGACGTCATCACATGGGTGGTGCTCTGATATTTGAGCAAAAAGTTTATGGCCAAATTTACCATGCAGTTTTTGCCCGTAGAGTCTTGTCCTGACGTCGCCGCGTGATGATGTCACTTCCGGGTCACGTTGGAAGTGACATACACACACCGCTGCAACGTCTGCTGGGCCTCCCTCCTGCTCCTTGTAAGTCCCCATGTCACCCGCTGGATGCCAGGAGGGACTAAATCCCGCCCTCCCCAGGCTTCACCCCAAACTGCCAGGAACCGCCCAATCCAGGTAACACTAACTGAGACCCTTTATTCAGGGAACAGAGGTCTGTGAAAGGCTTAGGGAATATGATGGCTAATTGGAACCTCCATATTCAGAAGCTGTATAGCTCTCATTAGCAGTTGTTGAAAGGCAGATGGGGTGGGTGCACTGTTCATACCCTGTTTGGGGGCCATTTGGTTGGTCACAGAGGGAAACAGGATGCTGGACTCGATAGGCCGATGGCCTTATCTAGAAAATGAGCCTTTCCAAAAGCTGCCTCTGCAGAAACATGATTGAAAGTGATCTGGACAAGAAGTGTAGTCATACCAATGCCCTTATTTAGCAGGGTTGCCAACTCCAGGTTGGGAAATACCTGGTGATATAGGGGCGGAGCCTAAGGAGGGTGGGGAAGGGAGGGACTTCAGCGAGGTGTAATGCCATAGAGTCTGTCTTCCAAAGCAGCCATTTTATCCAGGGGTCTTGATCTCTGTCGCCTGGAGATGAGTTGTAATCCCAGGAGATCTCCAGCCACCACCTGGAGCTTGGCAACCCTATTATTTAGCCTGTTCCAAGAATCTTTGCTGGCAGAGCAAGGCTCTGTTCTATAAAATCACCTGATGTTATAAAACTACCAGATTCAGAAATGATTAAACTAGTTTAAATGAAGTTAGTTTCAGGGAAGCCGTGTTGGTCTGCAGTACAACGGTTTGACTCAAGTCCAGTAGCACATTAGAGACCAACAAGAGTCACTTGGGAAGCTTTGGCTATACCCTGAAACTCTCGTTGGTCTCTGAGGGGCCAGTTTGGTGTGGTGGTTAAGAGCACGGACTCTAATCTGGGCGAACCGGGTTTCACAGGCAGCGGCTGGTGTGACCTTGGGTCAGTTACATGTTTTCTCAGAGCTGTTCTCTCAGGAGTGGTTCTCTCAGAGCTCTGTCAGCCCCACCTACCTCACAGGGTGTCTGTTGTGGGGAGGGGAAGGGAAAGGAGTTTGTAAGCCGCTCTGAGACTCCTTTGGGTAGTGATGGGTGGGGTATATAAATCCAACTCTTCTTCTTCTACTGGACTCAAATCGAATTGTTTTTATCTTGCATATGTGATGCACAGGACCTGGATTCTTACTTTCCCTCATCTTTCTTTCCTCAGAATTTTTGCAATCGGAGCTGGGGAATAACTTAAGCCCGCCTTTCTCAACCGGTAAGAAAATACATCCCCCCCATGCCAACCGGGATGGCCCATTTCAGCAGTCTTGGCTTTCCTGCAGTTATCTAAACTGCCTTGCGAGTTCCTT
>NW_015203783.1:0-1408 GCF_001447785.1 Gekko japonicus | reverse complement strand
TTCTAATTGGGAAGTGCTTTTGGATATAAACTAATAAAAACTGGAACTTGAAACACTGCCTTCTTGAATACAGTTATAGTGACTAATTGGAACATTTACAAATTTGTATATAATGTTCGTTCTCTGTATTCCGACACCTTGCTGATACTGTTTCAATTTGACAAGAGTAGTGAGAACAGGAGGGGAGGAAGAAGGGAGAAAGTGTATCAGCAGATAATGGGAGTGACAGAGAGACATGTCAACAAACCAGGAGACTGTATTATCAGTTTTGCCAGCACACAGGATTGTGCTGATAGATCTCCATACACAACATTTTTGCTAACCATTGTTCTGGTGGTTGTGTTCTTAATAGGGTTGCCAGACCCCCCCCCCCAGTGGAGGCCAGGGTCCCCCTGCCAGCCCTTGCCCCCCAGCTGCCAATCAGCTGGCCGGTGGGGAGACTTACCGGTAGAAAGAAGAAGGCCTAGGCCACTTTGCTGGTGTTATGCTGAAAGTGATTCCTGTGTACATTTATATACCTAAGTACAAAACACTCAACAATGAAAAACAAAAATAATCTCTGTCAGAATAGTACAAACAATAGATAGAATAAGGGAGAGAGAAAATGCCCAGGGCTTCTCAGTTAGCCTAGCTAACTTTCCAGTGAAACTTTCCAGCTCTGTGTAAATAGATCATGGGGTCCCGGATGTATTACATCCCTCGTTGCATCCTAAAAGACACCTCTCTCCATAAGTTAAAAAACCCCGTTAAGCTACTCCACATCGGTTCATTCTAATGGGAAGCCACTAGAAGTCTGTTAGCAGTTCTCACTTTGACGGCAGCTTTTCCTCCTACTAAAAACATTAAGCTACATGCCCATTCTGTAAAAACTTCTAGTGGCTTTCTCTGCAGCTATACTGAGTACAACTTCCTTTCTCCCTTTCCTGCCCACACCAAGTCCTGGAGTGACCGACAGCAGCCTAAAACACTGGCCTGGCCAGGGACTGAAGGACCAGAGTTTTCAAAACACCACACTGGCAGAAATGACTTCTGCCCTTCTATGCTGGTGTCGACCACTTCCTCCTTCAGAGGCTGCGTTCGCAGGTTCTCTGTCACTTGCTTCCCACTGCTATTGCGTGCGTAAGGCAGCAGGGCTGTCGTCAGCATACCCTGAGGTGAGGCAACTGCCAGGAGGACCGCTGGCTTCTGGTGGGGCCCACTGCTGCTGACTCACAACATCTCCTCTGACGTCCGTGCTCTTTCGTTTCCACTGCCTGCTCGTGCATCCTTTGTCACCTGTGCTCCCAGCTGCATATGCTGCCCAGTGCTGCTGGAGAAGGGCACGTGTGTGCACAAAGCATAAGCATTCCTGGTGGCCATGGCAGTGGGCACTCCTGGCTACACCCACCAACCGGCATCATTGGGGAAA
>NW_015203782.1:0-1444 GCF_001447785.1 Gekko japonicus | reverse complement strand
GGGCTCCGAAAGAGCGATCATGAGCCAGGTTTCCTAGGAGCCCGTGGCACAGCGCCGTACCGCCTGACCTGGAAAGATGTTGACGTCGCTTCTTGGCCACTCCTGAGCCGCCCGATCCTCTTTCGCTTTTTTGGAGCCCCCCGAGTTCTGGGTGGGCTTCGCTTGGTCTCTTGGATATAAAATAGTATAACATACCCCAGTATTAAAAACTCTGCACTGTATACAACAGTATAGCTTTTATCAGTATCCTCATAACAAGAGTCTTTAGTCGATATATATTTATTAGTAACAATTTTTTTAAAATGCTTTTGGATTTAGACTTCAATGTAGTTAGAACTTTTAAAGCAAAGTGTTTACTGTTTGGTATTTATACTCTGCTTGGTTTTGGTATTTTTGATGTAGTATTAAAATTTAATTAAAAACGGAAAAAAAGAAAAGAAAAGAAAAGAAGAAGAAAAAAAGAGGGACCTGGATAGGATCTGGTTCCGGTACGGTGCTGCGACAGGCAGCTTCTTGGCCACTCCTGAGCCGCCTGATCCTCTTTCCGCTTTTTTAGAGCCCCCCCGAGTTCTGGGTGGGCTCCGCTTGGTCTCTTGGAGGGAGACCAGGTGGCAAGGAGTTTGTTCCAGCCCCCCTCATGTCTGGCAAAGATGGGGGTGTGGCTGGCTTCTCTCCGAAGCAGGAGCGTTTTGAAGGAGCAGGGGCATGTTTGCCATGTTCTTGCGTAGCAGCAACCAGCTGTTAAAGAAACCAAGGATTTTAAAATCCAAGATGGCGACCGCGGTAGAGCTTGTCGAGCACGCTCCTGCAAACTTGGGCTTCCTTCCTACCCTTTCTCCCCCCCCCTTCGATGTCGTTTGGGAACCGGTGCGAGTGGCTGGCGGGGGAGAGGGGGCTAAATTGGAACGTAGTTTTATCCACTGCCTGGTGTGGCTGCAGCCCCAAATCTCTAGCCTAGGAGTGAAACGAAAAGTGTTGCCAAAAATGAGTGGATCGGTGCATGAGTGGATGTTTGCGTGACTTGGGTAGCCTGCGTGCACCACTGAGTGAGAGTGAGTGGATGACATTTGTGTATTTTCTGGTGGTGAGCGTAGTACAGTTTGTTGTTGCACTTTTGGGGAGGCAGGAAGCGAGCTGGGTGACCTACTGCGCAGACGGTTAGGTGATAGTAGCATAGACCGCCCTGTGGCAGCAACGTCTACACAGCAGATTCCGGTGCTCTTTGGGCGGGGGAAGTATTGTGGTGAGCCCAGGCTAGGGAGAAAAGGAAGGGTGCGGAGAACCATAAGAGCTCGGCACCCTTCCAGCCTGAGGCCCATCCCGAAGGATGCTGGCAGTGGAGCTCGGGTTATGCACCCCCTCCGACATTGGTGCTGTGCAACGCCAGGTCCATCAATAATAAGACCTTGGTCCTCCGGGACTTTATTACAGAACAACAAGTGGA
>NW_015203781.1:0-1413 GCF_001447785.1 Gekko japonicus | reverse complement strand
GACTCAGAATGATAACCCGCCTGCCTTAACCGAGGTAGGGTAATTACCACCTGGAATGCCTTATGGGATTTAGCCCTCTCCGCCTTAAATGGACTAGCACCAGGCCATCATAGTAATAGCTACGAAGTACTCTGATTGCCATCATGTAAGGATTAAGTTTTATAGTTTTTAATCTCTGATTTTATCGTCCTGTAATTGGTGCTTGTAACCCGCCCTGAGCCCGCTCGCGGGAAGGGCAGGATAGAAATGGAACCAAGTTTTTTAAAAATCAGTTTCAATGTATCTGAGGGACTGTGCATGCTCATCCCTTGAATAAACCTCTGTTGGTCTTAAAGGTGCCACTGGACTCTCAATCTGTTCTCCTGCTTGTTCAGGCCAACGCAGCTTCCCACCTGGATCTACTTGAATAAACGTTAAGTTTTTACCTTTTGCAACAAACTTCTTAAGAGATTTGTTTACTGCACTCAGTATCACGCTTCTATGAGTGGGCAAAACTCTGCTACGTTAACCAAATATCCCAGTATAATTATGGATCAACCTTGTGAAATAGGTTGTTCCTCTTCCCCTTCCCCTATAGAAGTGCCTGTTCCACCATCATGGCTTCCAGCCATGGAACTCTGGGAACTGCAGTCTTCCGTAAAGATAACAAGTGAAAGAAGTATCCTAAACGTCCTCGCGAGGTTACATGTTCCAGAGTTTTTGATGGGTAAGTCGTAACACTTCTGGAACCAGTTTCAAACCTAGTTTCAGCCAGTGCACACTTGTCCAGTGTGTTTCACAGCCTCCTAGGGCCAGCTTCCTTTCATTGTCACCAGTTTGGAAACAACAGAGACTATCCATCCTCGCTCTCGGTGCGAAGTCCCATGGAAGGGACGGCCTGAAACACAGTCTTTGGGCGCAACGGGAGGGGCACTAGGACTATGGCCTCACTCACCTTTTGGCCACGAAAGATGGTGCTTCTTGAGCTGCACTTCTGCAAAGTACGAGCATGAGATTGTATGAAGTGACATAAACAGGACAAGTTCAAATCAGAATATCCTTTCAAAGATTAGCACTTCCTGGGTATGTCTTGGAGTTTAGATGGAAGAGACGTGGAAGATCCTTGATTAGAGGTCCCAAAGTTTTGAACTTTATTTTAAATCATCCATAGTTAGGCCCAAGCTGGAACCAGCCATAACTAGGCCCAAACTGGACCTGGTGCTGTAACACTGGGAAGCCGAGCAAGCCAAGTTGTACCATAAAGGAGAGGGGGAAATTTTAAAAAAAGGTCCCCAGCACCACCTTCTAGGATTGGCCGGTTAAGTAAAAGCAGACCCGCCACCAAAGCACAGCACCCTCCATTCCCAACTAGGGATGCCAGCCTCCCTGCCCGCCCCAGGCTCCAACCCCCCAAACTCCAGGAGTTTCCCAACC
>NW_015203780.1:0-1935 GCF_001447785.1 Gekko japonicus | reverse complement strand
GCATCTGAGGTTTGCCTTAGGATCCCAATTGCTCAAAGGTCACCTGGAGAGGGACACTTCTTCAGACGCCACAGACAGCTCATTGGAGGAGGAAAAGACCAAGTGGGAAGCAAATGACTGCTGAGCCCAAGGCATTATAGTGAGTTCTTTGTCTGCATCTTATTTGTCTAAAATACAGAATTTTGAAAATGCTAAACAGATTTACAATGAATTGCTCAGATCTCATATTCAGAAAGGATGGACTTTTAGAGTAATGCTGAGAAATAATTTGGACAGTCTAAAATATAGAGAGACTGAATGTTTCCAAACACATGTGAGCTCCATGCAGGATATTTTCTCTCAGCTTGCTGATTCAGGGGAGACCCTGGACAAACCAGCTAAAACGACTGCCTTATTCCATTCCATCCCCCCCCGATTCATTCCAGCTGAATACTCAATCTATATAATGTATAGCGCCATCTATATGATAAAAACATTATTGCTAGCACTTTATATTGTTATACTGTGGTATTAATGAATTGTTTTAAAAGTTTTGTAATATTTGATTGTTATTATGTTTTATTGTGTAAGCTGCCCTGAGCCTGCTTAGGTGGGGAGGGTGGGGTACAAATATGAAGTAATAGATAATAATAAATAAATGAATGCTCTACACAAGCTTAAAATATGGACACTCACGGAGGAGGAGGAGATTTGGATTTATACCCCGCCCTTCACTTGGAGTCTCAGAGCGGCTTACAAACTCCTTTCCCTTCCCCTCCCCACAACAGACACCCTGTGAGGTAGGTGGGGCTGAGAGAACTCTGACACAAACTGATCTTTCAGGAATAGCTGTGCCAGAGCTTGTGACTGACCCAAGGTCACATCAGCAGGTGCAAGTGGAGGAGTGGGGAATCAAACCCGGTTCTGCCAAATTAGAGTCTGCACACTTAACCACTACACCAAACTGGATCTCTTTCCAAAGCTTTCCAAAGGGAAAGCTTTCCAGAGCTTTCCAAAGGGAAGAAAGCAATAGGATACAAATGGGTTTTCAAGTTTGACGATGCAAATGGGAAGATCCAGTGCCACAAAACCAAACTGGTGGCTAAAGGATATTTTCAAAAGTATGGAGAGGACTATGATAATACTTTTGCTCCTGTAGTAAAGCACACAACTATAAGAACTGTTCTTAGTGTTGCTGCAAGGAAGGGAATGCAAGTCAACCATCTAGATGTAAAGACTGCTCTCTTGTATGGAGACCTGGAAGAAGAAATCTACATGAAGCAACCGCCTGGCTTCATAGAGAAAAACAAGGAAAATCTTGTATGGAAGCTTCAAGAGGTTGTATGGCTTAAAACAGTTGGCAAGAGCATGGAACACTAAACTGAATACTATACTACTCCAGGGAGGCTTCAAGAGAAGTGAATCTAATCTCTGCCTCTATACCAAATGCGAAGATGGAAAATGGACTTCTCTTCTGACTTATGCAGATGATTTATTGCTGACATGTGAAGATCTAGCTCATGGTGAGGAAACCATAGATCACCAAAGCAAAGAAGTTGAACTCAAGCAACTTTGCAATGTTCCACATTACCTTGGCGTACAGATACAGAGAGAACCAGGTGGCAGCTTTCTCATCAGCCTGGAACAGACGATTAGAGATCTGGTGAGAAGCCTGAAACTGGATGATGCTCCACCCAAATACATTCCCATGGAGCCAAACTACATCAAACAAGGAGAAGAATCTGCAAAGCTACCTGAAGGCAACCGATCTCATGTAGTGGTGGGTAAGCTTTTATACATATCCACTTTAACCAGACCAAACATTAGTTCAGCTGTGGGGCTGTTATGCAGAAAGAATGCAAAGCCCACAAGCAGAGACTGGAATGCTCTCCTGACACTTATAAGATATCTAATGACCACTGAAGATCTTAAATTGTCTGCAACTGACAGCCCTAA
>NW_015203779.1:0-1406 GCF_001447785.1 Gekko japonicus | reverse complement strand
TGGGCCGTATGGCTGTGGTCTACAACAACTCATGAACTATGGCCATGAAAGCCTTCGACAACAAACTTCAGAGCTGCTTTTTTGAGGGGAAGCAGTTTGGATTTGGGCAAGGCTGAACTGAGACAGCTGGACAACTCACAGCTCACACTGACCGTGTGCTTGTTCCCACACTCCCATGAGACTTGCTCAGTCTTTTCTGTAAATAAACTCTCTCTCTCTCTCTCTCCTCAGCACTTTTAGCCCATATTTCTCCCAGAAATCTCCTAGCCCACTTTCCTCCAGAGGAGACTGATTCCAGGAATTACCCATTACATGGCAGAAGAGAATGCAAAGATACTGTGCTCTTTGACCTTGTCTGGGGAATCTGATGTTGGGGTGGAAGAGAAACATGAATTATGGACTTGAGAAAACAACAGGGAAGGATTCCAGGCAGAAACTGCCCCAGGAAGAGGAGGCAAAGTGTTGGTGCCACAGGAGAAGAAGCAGGAGTCATGCCTTTGAAGGACTGGAAGGTTGGGAGAGTTTCCCCCAGAGCCTGCGGCCAGGTCAGAGAGGTTGTGGAAATGCAGAAACATCAGGAGGATGTTGGAAGGAATGGGCTTGAAGCTAGCACAGACATCAGTAAGGCTAGACAGGGCACTGTCCTTCACTTCACTGTGCTGCTGTCTTCTTGTCTACCCAGAGCGCCATTCTTAGGAGCTCCTTCCAGCTTCCTCACTATGGTCCATTCTGCATCTGGCATTCACTCCACATTTTATCAGCACTCCACCTGGTTCCCCCTTGCCTTGGAATATCTGTTTTCATTGCATTGCCTCGAATCCTGGTTTCCGCATTGGCTCAACGCTTGCTCCAGCATTGGTATGCAGACTTTCCTGTGTCAGTACTTGCCTCAGGGGTCATTAGCCGCCTGAGCCAAGCAATTCATGGCAAGGTGATAAATACAGTCTCAAAATGAACTAACTCCTAAGCACCAGCACAGCTCCGCTACACAGAACAAGCTCTGCCTTCAGAGAGGAGCTGTGCCGCTCAGATTCCACACCCAGAAATGTTTCCAAGAATTGCAACCTTCTCTGTTCTGCTCAGCTGGCTGGGCTCTCTTCCCAGATTTCGCAGAGAAACTGTCAGAAGAGGCAGTGGAGAAAAGAGCAGCCTGTTTTCGTCGTTTGTGAGAGTTTTTATTAGTTGGAAGGGGCCATACAGGCCATCTAGTCCAACCCCACTACTCAATGCAGGATCAGCCTAGAGCATCCCTGACAAGGGTTTGTCCAGAAGTTGCTTAAAGACTGCCAGGGAGGGAGAGCTCACCACCTCCCTAAGCAGCTGATTCCACTGTAAAAAGTTCTTCCTAATATCCAGCCGGTACCTTCCCACTGGAACTTTAAACCCATGATTGCAAGTCCTATTCT
>NW_015203778.1:0-1438 GCF_001447785.1 Gekko japonicus | reverse complement strand
CCAATTATTTAGAATTATTTGGATATTAACTATCTTGTCTCAGGGCATACCAAATGCTACAATATTGGCCATTGGCTGTGAGGCATTTGCGAGGTACTTTGCAGACAAAGTCTTGTCGCTCTGCCACAACCTCCCATCCACAATTGATACAATAAGAGAACTGGAAGCCCTTTGGCCATCTCCAGGTCCAGTTTTGGACCATTTCAGTCTGCTCTCCCAGGATGAAGTTGAGAAGATCCTGATAGTTGTTAAGTCTACTACCTGCCTCCTAGACCATTGCGGCTGGTTAAGGCCTGTGGTGATGAGATGTGGATCCCTCTGAGAGAGATTATTAATCTGTCCCTCTCAATGCGGACATTCCCAGGGGGACTGAAGGAGGTGGTAGTTCGCCCTCTTCTTAAGAAATCTTCTCTGGACCCAACGGTCTTTAATAACTACCACCCAGTATCCAATTTACCATTCTTGGGTAAGGTGGTAGAGAGGGCAGTGACAATACAACTTCAGGCTTTCTTGGATGAGGCTAAGGTCCTGGATCCCTTCCAGTCTGGCTTCCGCCCCACCCATGGGACAGAGACAGTGCCAGTCGCCCTGGTGGATGATTCCCTTAGACACCTGAATTGAGGCGGTTCGGCGCTGCTGATCCTTCTCGATCTATCAGCAGCGTTTGATATGGTTGACCACTGTCCTGCCAACACCAAGATATGGGGACTTGCCTTGCAGTGGCTAGCCTCCTTCCTTCAGGGTCAGGGACAGAGGGTAGCACTTGGGGGGGATTTATCCCAGCGGCATCCACTAGAATCTGGTGTTCTGCAGGGAGCTATTCTCTCCCCCTGTTGTTTAATATCTATATTCGTCCCCTTGCCCAGATTATCCGGAGATATGGGCTGGGTTGTCACCAGTATGTGGATGACACCCATCTCTACCTACTGATGGATGGCCACCCGGACACGGCCCCAGGACACCTTGACAAGGTGTTACAGACTGTGGCTGGATGGTTATGACAGAGCTGACTGAAGTTAAATCCATCTAAGATGGAGGTCCTGTACCTGAGTTGTGGGGGATTGGGTCAGGGGATCAGGCTCCCAACCGTTGATGGGGCTTCACTGGTGCCTACGTCGGGTATGAAGAGTCTGGGGGTGTTCCTGGATGCGTCCCTCTCCATGGAGGCCCAGGTCACCGCCACTGCGAGGTCTGCCTTTTTCTATCTGAGGCAGATCAGGCAGTTAGCCCCATATCTTACTCCCCAAGACCTAGCTATAATGACCCATGCAATGGTCACTTCCAGATTGGATTATTGTAACTCTTTCTATGTGACTCTTTCTATGCCCTTGACTCTGCTCTGGAAGTTGCAGCTAGTACAGAATGCGGCAGTGTGGGTGTTGACGGCGATGCCTGTGCAGGCTTGTATTCACCCAGTGCTGCGTGAACTGCATTGGCT
>NW_015203777.1:0-1414 GCF_001447785.1 Gekko japonicus | reverse complement strand
ATTTTGCCCCAAAAGCAGAGCATCACCCTAACGTCTCCAACGTGATGATATCACTTCCAGGTGATGGCATCATGTCGGGATGGCACTTCTGGTTTGACTGCAAGTTGCTCCGCACAACTTCCAGTCCGCTGGAAGTACCCTGGGAGCGCCCCACTGGCCAGGTGAGTACACCTGGCAACCCTACTAAAGCACCTTAATTGAACTGAAATACCTCAAAAATAGCTAAGTGCCTTCAGTTTATGACTGAGTCAATCTTCGTTCTGGATTTCCAGTGTACCAAGGAACTTTTATCTGAGATGGTTTCACATCTTGCAGGTTGATCATTGTGTCATACTGGGTGTTCTGACTCCTATCTATTCTTCTGCCAACTTGCTTCCTATTACTCTGCAAACAGACCAAAATTAGGTCTGCAGAATGATGCGTACGGCATATGACTGACTTGGTTATGCACAAAAGATGGAGAGAGGAAGAAGTCAAAGCCACAAAATGGGCGCTTCAGGCAACAGGGGACAGAGAAGTGGGAGCAGGTACAAATATCAGTCACGCTTTTCCCTCCCCTTCCACCAATCCAAATTACTTCCGGGACTTTCAGGCTTCCCTTTCTAGTTTACCAGAAAAATACGAACTGGGAGGGAGTTGCGTCAGAGGGGAGAAGGACCAGGTAGCCAGCCAAAACTGCAGTGACTGCAGAGGGCATTGAAGTAGTGGGGCGGGAGAAGAACGCATCAGGTGTTAAGGAGCAAAAACTTAGCACAATTGCAACCGGTCATGCAGTTGGTCTTTTTTGCTGGTACAAGAGCAGTGGTAACTCTAACAGCATGCATCCCAATTTACATTGTCCAGTTAGGTATTTGGAATACAGCTGTTTAGAGTGAAGCATGGTACTGGAAATGGAACTCGCCTTCCTTCCAACTGACCAGGAGTATACAGGAGGTCCCACTTCTGACAATGGGTAGGGAGAATTTTTTCCCCAATCAAACCACCTCTGGAACAGAAATGTAGTACAGCGGATGGCATGATGGTTGTCTACATAGTCTCATTCCTTATGCAGCCACAGTGTTGCCGCCTGAGATATCTGGGTGGTTCCAGCTGGGCATCAGCTATGGATAAGGGACACAAGACAGAGAGGAACTGACACTGACATGGTAGAAGTCCATACCTGAATTTCTTATTTTATTGTTTAAACCGGACTCTGCATTGCTGTTGTTTCAGAACAGAATATTCTGTCAACAAGTATAGAAGATACCCTTTGCTGGTGCAAGATCAGTAGTAAGCCAAACATCATGTTCCCAATTTAAATTGTCCAGTTAGGTTCGAATACAGCTGTTCAGGGTGAAGAGCAAGGACTGGAAATGAAATTCCCCTTCCCTCCAGACCAGTACCTGTTCTAAGGCTTGTTGTTGTTGTTGTTGTT
>NW_015203776.1:0-1411 GCF_001447785.1 Gekko japonicus | reverse complement strand
CTGTTGGCTCATCCCCGGAACCTGAGGGAAGGGTCAAGACCCCCCCCCCTTTAACTTAAACAACTGAAATGGCACTTGAGGAGTTTTGAAATTCCAAATTAACAAAATATTTTATTCAGCATAGAGGGGAAAGGTCAGGTGAAATCAGGGGTAAAATTTCTGAGGTAACTCAATATAGAACTCTGATGTAAATCGGTATACGCACAGACTTTAGTCCATGTGTTTCAAACTATTGAGAGTTTTATAAGCTTTTCCCAGTGACTTAGGAGCTTTAAGATGAGAGGCTTTTGTCCCAGTGTTTCCCAAACACTCCAGTACACTTTCTTTGAGCATTCACTGACTCTCTTGGTTTCCAGAAGGCTGGGACACTCTATTCAGTACCCAAACCCCTTCTCTAAACACACCAGTTGTTGTTGTTGTTGTTGTTCAGTCGCATAGTCGAGTCCAACTCTTTGCAACCCCATGGACCATCACGCCAGGCCCTCCTGTCCTCCACCATCCCCCTGAGTGTGCTCAACCCCATGTTCATTGCATCAATAACACTGTCTAACCATCTCATCCTTTGCTGTCCCCTTCTTCTTTTGCAAAAAGAAATACACCAGTAGTCTTCTTGAATTTTATCTGACAAGGTTTCACAAGGCAATTCTATTTTTAACTACACCAGACCAGGGATCTCTCCACTCTTTAGGGCTATCTCCCTATTTTGACTGGGTAGGGATATTCTCTCACTAGAAGATCTATCCCCTTTTCTTGGCCCAAATGGGAGTCTTCTCCTAACTATCTCCTATCTATCAGGGGCTGGGTCTTCTGATCTTTGGTAAAAAGAAAGCCCCCTCCCCACTCCTCTTGTCAACTTTCCCAGTACTCCATCTGTGTTATACTGCTCTTAGTCAGGGCTGAATTCAGAAGGAATTCTCCTCAGAATACAGTTCAGAAGTCTTTCTCTGCTCAACTGACGCTAACCAATCAGATTCCTTGTCATAGCTTGTCATTCAATGCTCTCTGGCTCTGTGAATAATTAACCCTTCACAGTCCATTACCTGTTTACACAGCACTCCTGAGATTTTAAAGTGCAGTGTGTTGCAGTTGTACACCAAATGAAGTAAACTACTTACCAGCCATGCCACCTGGCTGGGCAGTTGCAACAGCCTCTGCTTCTTGCAGGTCTTTCCAATTTGATTCCAAATTTTCCAGAACCAATCGTTGTTTTTGATACAGTTCTTCTAAGATTATTTCTAAGAATACAAATATTGCATAATCATCAGCTGTAAAACCAATTTAAATATATTCTTCATTGTTCTAATCATGTGACACATAGAACAATATTCAGTTCTAGCAAACAGATTATACAACAAAATAATGCCCTTCCCAATGCACTTAGGTTCAAGTTGTGGTCTCTAATTTTTGTTTT
>NW_015203775.1:0-1487 GCF_001447785.1 Gekko japonicus | reverse complement strand
GTTCGTGAACCATGAACTGGCTAAAATTCCTCATGAACTTTAGTTCTGTAACTGATCACTGGTAGGAGTAAGGTCATTTCACACATTTCCTGATCATGTCACTTTTACACTGAAAAATTTCTGGACCTAAGCAGTTTTGTCATAAGACTATATTCTATAGGAAACTAATTGGCAATGAGTTCCCACATATCAAAATGCTTCCCTCTCTTGTGTTCCGCCCCCTGCATTCTTCCTACAGGCAAGGGAGAAAGAAATAAAGCTGAGACATAGTATTAACCAGAAGGTTGTCATTAATTTCATTCATAGTTCTGTGATAACAGTGTTAAATGTTTATCCTTTGTTAAATGACAGCTTTGTTGTTCATTCTTGCCCAATCCCCCACCTTGTTTTGTCTGTGCACATCCTATGACCCCTGCATAGTCTTTTTGATGGTTGAAGGGCCTCTTCCCTTTTTTACCAGTAGAAATGTAGGCTGGCTCCAATCCAATATTAACTTTTCAGTGTTTTGAAATTAAATATAAATGCATATATGGTAGTTAAAGCAGCTTATAATTTAACAAACCAAGCAAAAAAATTATATATATATAAAAAAGCTACAAAATATAACAACCCACACCTCAGCTAAGTCTTGGATTCTTGGGCTAGCTGCCAGCCATGGGATAAGAGCTAAGAGCTTTTTGGCTTGCATTGAAGTGGCTAAGAGCAAACTTTATACCTGTAACAGGAAGGGGAAAGAAACATTCACCTTAGTTGTTACACAGCTCCCAGTCTTCCCAGTAATTAAATAAAAATGAAAGAGAAAAAAGGCAGACACTTGTTAACAAATCTGAAGGTTTACTTTTTCTATACTTGGGGCAATAGTAACTACATGTGATAAACTAATAATCCCTTCTGTGATGTGGGATTGAAACCTAGGACCTGTTGTTGAATGGGGTTTTTTTTTCTGTTTGGTACACAAAAATACACACACACAATCACCAAATTAAAAATGATCTTTTCTTTTTGGCATGTAATAGCAATAAAAACATATTAGAAGGCATGTTAGATCAGGCCAATGAACTATCTAGTCCAACACTCTGTGTCACACAGTGGCCAAACCCAGGTGCCATCAGGAGGTCCACCAGTGGGGCCAGAACTCCAGAAGCACTCCCACTGTTGCCCCTCAAGCACCAAGAATGCAGAGCATCACTCCCACAGACATAGTGTTCCATCTATACCTCATGGCTAATAGCCACAATAAATAAATAGCTTAGGCCAAACCTCCACACCCCACTGGGTGACCCATTGTTATATATATAAGCCACTTACTCTCTCCTTGCTCATTTGCTAAACTTGCCTGTTTATTCCCTTGTTACTTCCACTTTGTCACTGGAGCTGGGACACTTCAGAACTGGGTCCCGGACTCCTCCGGGACGGTAAAGTAAGGGCTTTTTTAATATATATAAACAAACGCTCGGTGCGAAGGTTTGCCTGAGCGCATATCGCTT
>NW_015203774.1:0-1628 GCF_001447785.1 Gekko japonicus | reverse complement strand
GTGCCACTGGACTCGAACTTTGTTCTATGTTACTTAGAGTCCGCCTTTCTCACAGGGACCCACAGGGCGGATTACGCATAGTGAGCCAGTACAGTCAACAAAATGTGATATTCAATAACCAAATGCATTAGGATATTAGTAGTCTGGAACCAGCAGAAAGAACTGAAGCACAGCAGAAGGATTCACTTGAGAAATTAAGTGGAACAGAAATTACATAAATAGGATCCTGCCTACAATAAACTGTACTCAGCAGTATAGACCACAGCCCCTAATAATTTCTCCAGACAAGTTTGTAAAACAATTTTGTGCAGTGCCTCCATTTCTCCTTTCTTTCTCCACAACAGCACTGAACTGATCATCTCTCTGACTGTGACTGTCAGACTTCCTTTTATAATAAGTGCTGCTGTTACCACAAATTTGCCATAGTCACATTTAAGTATCTTTTAATCCCCCCTCTGAAACAAAACAGTTGCTACTACATGTAGGAATTTGTTCAAAAGCAGTTTGTACATTTTTGTGAGTAAAAAATTCGCCATTAAACTACGACAATATCTAAAATGTTAAAATGTAAGAACCATTTGTTCTGTGCCTGCGAGATTTCCAGATGGCATCTCCAGTTGGCCACTATGGGGAAAGGGGTGCTGGACTAGAGAGGCCGCTGGTCTGGTCCAGCAGGGCTTTTCTTATTTTATCTATTGTATTTATGTAAAATAAAATATATCCCCACCTTCCAGAAAACTGGGACCCAAGACAAGTAACAAAAATAATTCAAAGCAACTAGAAGATAATAATATAAAACACTCACCCCTGTAAAAAAAAAAACCAGAATGAATAATATTAGCGTCCAATGGCACCTTTAAGACCAACAAAGGTTTATTGAAGGTATGAGGTTTTGTGTGTACACCAAAGCTCATACCTTGAATAAACCTTTGTTGGTCTTAAAGGTGCCATTGGACTCTAAATTTGTTGTACTGCTTCAGACCAACTGGATCTATCAACATGAACAACACTCATTTTACAGACTCCTGCCCAAGAAGTCTCAACAGAATATTGTAAGGCTTACCACCCTCCACTGAGAAAATTGCCCATTTATACTCACTCTCTATTATCTGGCTGTGATAAAGGAGGTTTGGGAAATTGACCTTGTGACCTGTGGATGACAATTCCCAAACTATTTGTTTACTAGAACAGGACCTGGCGCCAATGTACCCTTCAATGGGTGCTAAGATTCATACCACACAAGAAATGGGGTAGATTGTAGATACCCCCCCCCCATCCTGCCATAAAGTGGCTCTCCCCTGAGCCATTTGTAGTAACAGGTTCAGGTCAACCTAATCAATGGTCTGATTTTTTTTATTGGGCTAATTGCCCCAGCCGACTCAAATCTTAGACCTTAAAAGTTAGTCTTCTCAGTTCTTTGTAGCACACACAGCTATCACGAGGATGATGAGCTAGCCTCTGAATGGACCAGGCCTTGGCCTGGCAAATTGCTCTCTGCCAGAGAGGTTTGGACTGCTGTCTGACTTCAAGTCAAAAGGGTAGCACCTGGTAACTTTGAATCCTTGCATTACTGTGTAAACTAGTCGTTCTCGTTTAAATGTAATTCTTGTTTTAATCCCCACTGCTAA
>NW_015203773.1:0-1540 GCF_001447785.1 Gekko japonicus | reverse complement strand
CAACCCAGACCTGGCAACCCTATCCTGAGATGAAGGAAGGGCAAGTCAAGAGCCACGGTCCCCCACCCACCCACTTCCTGACTGCTTCAATCTTGCCAGGGGGATAAAACGGTCTTGTCTTTGTAAAAGGTAAAGGTTCCCTTGCTCGAAAGCCAGTCGAGTCCGACTCTAGGGTTGCGGCGCTCATCTCCGTTTCAAAGCCGAAGAGCCAGCGCTGTCCTAAGACGTTTCCGTGGTCATGTGGCCGGCATGTCTAAACACCAAGGCGCACGGAACGCTGTTCCCTTCCCACCAAAGTGGTACCTATTTATCTACTTGCAATTTCTTGCTTTAGAACTGCTAGGTTGGCAGGAGCTGGAACTAGAGACAGGAGCTCACTCCGTCATGCGGCACCCGGGTCTCGAACTGCTGAACTACCGACCTTCCACAGCCTGCAGTTCAGCGTCTTAACCACTTGAGCCACCGCAGCTCCTTGTGGCCAGCATACAGAAGCTGAAAATTGCAATTCCGTTAAAAGGCAGAGACTACCTAGATCCTAGTGGTGCCAGGTCCCCCATGGCTACTGGTGGGGGGCGGGGGAGGAAGAGTTGCCAGATCCAGGTTGGGAAAATCGTGGAGATTTGAGGGTGGAGCCTGTGGCGAGACCTCAGATAAGTACAATGCCACAGAGCCCACCCTCCAAAGCATCCATTTTCTCCGGGGGAACTGATCTCTGTAGTCTGAAGATCAGTTGTAATTCCAGGGGATCCCCAGGTCCCACCTGGAGGCTGGCATCCCTAGTTCCTGGGGATGCCATCGCCTATATCCAAACAGGACTTTAAAAAAAAAATAACTAGTGCAGCCCCACAAACTTCCCGAACCACAAACTGGTTCGTGGAATGGAGAAGTTCTTTGAAGTTCGTGGAAGTTTCGAACCAAGAACCTCCACAAACCTCCATTTCCCCCTAGTCTGTAATAGTTGCACAGAAGAATGAACTTTGGTAGGTCAACTTGTCATCTCAGGGACAAAAAAGCTGCACCAGCCAAATCCCCCCGTTTTACGAAACTCTCAAACTTTGTCCTGCTTTACAAACTGAGCTGCCTTGAGCTGCCAACTGATCCGGAATAAAGATGCCCTGGCTGTGCCTTCGACAGCCGCGGAATCTACAAAAAATCGGCACGTGGAACTTTCACAGCGTGGAGATGAACCCGGGTTGATTCCACACTGGCATGCTTTTGTGCTGCTCAGATATTCCTTTTCCCACCATCGGCTGCAGGTGAGACTGCAACTGGGGTTCCTCGTGACACGTAATGTAGCACTAGATTAGCCATAAAAATCCAGCAATGCCCAAGGCCACAGACAAAAGTGCACTATCTGTTTGCTCAGAAGTCCAGTTCACCAAATGCCCTTCTTTCTACAATTTTCCCTTTGTTCCTTTGTTTTGCAGCCTATTTATTCACTTCCTGTTCACGCATGACTGGACCATTTCATTTCTTAATTATTTTTTACTGTTATGAACTGGAAGCAAACACGTTTTTACGGTTATTATGACTGCGCCAT
>NW_015203772.1:0-1831 GCF_001447785.1 Gekko japonicus | reverse complement strand
CATCAGTCTTCAATATGTGAAATACATGAACTGTTTGTCTCAAGTTGTTTATAACATGCTGTTTGTTGTTTAACATTATTTATCTTCAGTCTTAAGAAGTGTATGTACTCGCTTGATGGACATCTGAAGATTATGTTTTGTAGTCCATTGAAATTGGGAATTGGGAATCCGTGAAGTCTTTCTTTTGGGTTGGGAGTGTCAAATAGTAAATGTTAGATATTGCTTTAAATCTCCAGCTTATCAGAACTATGGCTTGCCCAAGGTCATCTAGCAGGTGCAAGTGGAGGAGTGGGGAATCAAACCCGGTTCTCCCAGATTAGAGTCCGGCGCACTTAATTACTATACCAAACAAGACAGTGATTTGTGACAAATCACAGTAATGCTGAATATATACGTCAATGCATTACTCCACATTCATAATTGTTTACTTGGTGTTTTTTTAAAAAGAAACACAGCCCGGTTAGTCTCCTTGAGAATCCTATACTTGGGGAGGGGGGTGTCTTATAGCTGCACATTTGCAGCTTAACATCCTGTTCTCCCTATTTCAACTGCAAACTCAAATGGTCAAGCATTTCACTATCTCTATAGCACAACCCGCAACAGAGCTACTAACACAGAATGACGTTGAACAAACAGCAATTCTCCACTGCCTAGCAATTAAAGCTGATAAGAGGCCTATGTTGTTCAGGAATTCTTTTCGGCTCTAGCAGCAAGCTCTGGAATTGCCAGCCACTGAAGGTTTTTATGACATTGTTTTGTTTTGTTTAATGCACGGTCAAACTAGAGCTGATAAGAGCTTATGTATGCTTGGCCAGTGTTTGCCCATGACCAAGACTGTTGACAAGGGGTTCATTGTTGTGAAAGACACTAACTAATCCCCAAGGACACCCTGGGACATTCCAACACTTTTCGGAGAGGTGCTACTTTCTCACTGAATCTCACATTGCTGTGATTCCATAAATCCCTTGATGTGCTAATGTGGTTTCGTTTTATTTGATGGCGATGCATGTAGTTGTAGACTCATAGAACTCACAAGTAGGCATGTTTAATGGTTAAAGTTTGCCTGTTTCAGGAGAGTTGCTTAAACCAATAATAAACATCATTTTAAAAACAATGACTGCCTTTTAATTGATTGATCTATTGAGATTGCAGTTTGCTTGTTGCAAAATTTCTACAAGGATGCCATTCTAAGGAGCTTAAATTAAAGAAGGAGAGAAGAGATTGGATTTATACCCCGCCCTTCACTACCCAAAGGTGTCTCAGAGCGGCTTACAAACTCCTTTCCCTCCCCCTCCCCACAACAGACACCCTGTGAGGTAAAAGTAGAAGAAGAAGAGATTGGATTTATACCCCGCCCTTCACTACCCAAAGGTGTCTCAGAGCGGCTTACAAACTCCTTTCCCTTTCCCTTCCCACTACAGACACCCTGTGAGGTAGATGGGGCTGAGAGAGCTATTGACAGAAACTGCTCTTTTTCAAGGCCAGCTCTTATCAGAACTACGGCTTGCCCAACGTCATCCAGCCAGGTGCAAGTGGAAGAGTGGGGAATCAAACCCAGTTCTCCCAGATTAGAGTCCACACACTTAACCACTACACCAAACATTCTCTCTTTAATAAGTAAAAGCTACAACTCCAGCATTACAATGAAAGAGTCTTCATATTTCTAATTGCATTCAATTTGCAAATATGAAACATTCTAACTACACAAATCAGCACGCCATATTTTTTTTTTTAAGTGTAAAAGCCAGTTGTATTGTGGAACATCAAGCTTTAAAAGAGGTGTTGGCATTAATTTAACATGTCCATTTCAGTTGTTTGTGCTATAAGGGCT
>NW_015203771.1:0-1474 GCF_001447785.1 Gekko japonicus | reverse complement strand
TCTAAAAGCAGTGATGTTATACTGTGAAAAATCCTGCTGACTGCATGAGGACCAAAGGGCTATGCAGAATCAACTTTTCTACAAATGGTTCTTCCATGGACGATGTTTAAAGGATGCACTCAAGTATGCAAAAACTGAATATGTGTGTCCCAAGTAGGAAAAGTGATGCTTTGATTTTTGCAAAGACCATGTTCAACTGTTAGAGAATGAAATTGATATTTTGCTTTATGGACTATATTTATTGCTACACACAATGGACTGTGCACACACACACATAGGCTCAGAAGACTGTACACTTTAAGTCACCTGTTGTGATGCAACACATAGAAGGTGCCTGCACAAGCCTTACATGTGTAAATAAAGTTTTAGCTACACAGTTACCAGCCTGGTGAAAAAGCACACACCTCCATTATTGTGAGCAGTAAGAAACAACAACTTGAGCAGAGACAGCCCCCATTGCAGAACCAGTTGTAGTCATGTATGCATTGATATTTCCTGCATTGGTATTTCCTGCCAAATGGACATTTGGTTCACAATGAGAATGGCTAGCTTCATCTACACTACAATGGAGCATCCTGACGCCAAGGTTTTCACACCTGCCCACATGCTCTCCTTTGAGTAAGGTATTAGATTATAATATTGGCCACTCCTTATAGGTAACCACCCCTCCCTACATGCAACCAATAGGATAGTTTTTGGAACGGACTAACAGGTAGGTGGGCCAGGAGATTGGCACGGCCACCACCCACATCCTGGATCCCCCCCAAAAAGGAGAGAACCAGTCACACGGCCTCTCTCTCCTACTTGATCAACTAGCATCTCCCCCGCAACAACCCCTGTCTGCTTTTTACTTCTCTTAAGTCCCACTTGCTATCCTCAAACCCTTGCCTCTACTTTGATCTCTTGATCTGCAGTCAAGAGACCCACACGTTCTGGCTGGTTCTGGTTGTGTGTGAATTCCTTTTAGTTTACATTTCTCCCCATCCATTCTTCATTGGAACAACCAAAGCTGCGAAGACAGATAAGTATTGCCCACCATCACACACACCCCCCCGCTAATGCAACTGTGCTTATTTTAACACTGTATTTCTAAGGAACTTGATTGAATGTGTGAGTGCCTCAGTATTGTTTGTATGAGAATTTATATTCTTTAAGTAAAATACATTTATTTTAACAAGAACAGCCTCGAATCTTTCTCTGGTAACACTTGGTGGGAACAGGACCTTGGTATAGTTGGCAAGGACCCATTTATAAATTGCCAATTGCTGTAAATAAAGCAATTCGGCTAACACAACAGCTGAATCGATCTTGCTTGCCAGCAGTAGCCTGACTAACCCTATCTAGTCTGATCTTGTCAGATCTAGGAAGCTAAGCAGGGTTGGTTGTGGTTAGTGCTTGGATAGGAGACTGCCAAGAAAGACAGGAGCTGCTATGCGGAAGAAGGCACAGGCAAACCACCTCTGCTCATCTCTTG
>NW_015203770.1:0-1504 GCF_001447785.1 Gekko japonicus | reverse complement strand
GAAGACAGGTCTCTGCCCTGATGAGTTTACAACCTACAATTTAAAACAAGGAAGCAGCAAAGGGAGGACAAGGAGATGGAAACCAGTCCTACCTGGGTTATTTGCTGATCAAATGCTCAAAAAATAAAAAACTCTCCTTTATATATAATTGAATAGTGGGTGCCAAAGTTCTAATTCTAAAATGCACTCCCTTAGTGTATGGCTGATGGCACTGCTCCTCAGCATATATCGCCACCAATCAGAAGGCAAAGCCCGGGTCCCGCCCACACCACAACTGCTGCGACAACCTGGTCTTTTGCATATGGAAGCTGATTGGACTTCAGTCCATTCCACACCTCAAACTCCCCCACCCCCGCAAGGCAGTTGGGATTTTCAGTTGCATAACATACCTCATAGGGGAGAGGAGAATGGGTAACAATGGTTACCACTCTCCAGGTGAGGGCTACAGATAACTCAAACATACAAATGCTCTTCAGGTAGCAGAGATCAGTCCCTTGGGAGAAAACCGTGGACTCTGTCATTAAACCCTGCTGAGGTCGCCACAGGAAACTGACACTGTTTGCCCAAAGCCAGAGCACTCTCCCAGAGCCTCTTTCTAGATCCCGTTGTATTTATTTCCGCAACGGGCATTATTTCTAGTTTATAATAAAACAACAATACCATTCGAATTTCCTTCCCATAAAACAAGTGAATATAAAGCTAGTATGATTGAGTAACTACCTGGTTTGATGCAAATTTAGGGCCCCGGTCACACGGGCCAGATAACGCAGGGGGGAGGCGTGGCTGTTCGCCCCGGAGCAAAATAAAGTGCGGTAGCCCGATCACACGGTCCCCCGAGTCTCCGTGCTTCGGCTGTTAGCTGGCGATCACACGGCAATGCTGCAGCATGGCAAAGAAGCGGCGTGGCACGATCACACAAGCGTTTTGCACTTTTGCGCATCAGTTCTGTGGAGCAGCACTGCTTTCAGTTTTATGTTTGTGCGCATGGGCTTATGAAAAACATCCAGTTTTCAATGGGATGTGGATGGGCGCCGGATGCCATAGGATACTAGCGCTCCCGCGATCAGACGCCCACCCCTGCCCTGTGTTTTCCAAATACTAGTGCACTTTCCGAGGTACTTTTTAACTCCGCATCTTCGTCGGGACACTACGGGTTGGCCACGGGTGTGCTACGCTTCCCAGATGTTGCGGTGTGATTGCGCCTCAAAAATCCGCCTGACATTCGTGCCTTTTGCACAGCAAATTCTCCGTGTGACTGGGGCCTAGCTTGAATATTCTTACAAAAATAAGTATCTCGTCCTTTTCATTGCAGAGATACAAGGGGGAAAGTATATCTCCACGATGAAAGTGGCTAGAGACTTGATTTTTTTAAATGTGAAAGCCTATAATTCAATGACTCTTATACATAGGTTGTTATACCATTATCATGTTATTCTGATATTCCACTGCCAATTTTTTTAAAATCCTGGAAAAGCCATGGTGTGGGAATGAGGGCAAAGCAACT
>NW_015203769.1:0-1507 GCF_001447785.1 Gekko japonicus | reverse complement strand
AGAGATCCTCCCAGCCAATTTTCAGACAGACAGGGATTAAGAAGAGCTGGTTTTTATACCCCTTAAGGAGTCTCAAAGCAGCTTACAATTTCTCTCCCTTCTTCTCCCTACAACAGACACCTTGTGAAGAGGGTGGGGCGGAGAGAGCTCCAAGAGAACTGTGACTGGGCCAAGGTCACCCATCAGGCTTCATACGGAGGAGTGGAGGAATCACCCAGTTCTCCAGATTAGACTCTGCCACTCTTAACCACTACACCACACCAGCTAGGAGAAAGTATTTATAGGCAATTATAATTCTCACTTGCACAGAGAAACCTGAATTGGTGTAGGAGCTTTCCTCTTTTCCTGGGGTCCGCAAATGGGGAGGAACAGTGGGAGGATCTGTTTTTAAACAAACATGCAACTTTTGGATAAGGAGAATTATTGTGTAGTGGGTTTGCCGCATGGACGAAGGACAAAGACCGGCATAGTGCAAAGCAAGCTTTATTTGGTACACAACAAGACTACTCACTAACAGCCGGCAGGCCAACTATATACACTCCAGGGACATGCCCCTGGGCCCCGTTGGTGGGTTTGAATCTCCCGCCACAGTGCCCATTGGTTCCCCAGTGGAGGGACTAGGAGCCTAGTCCCTATTGTTCTTCCAGAGTCAAGCTCTGGCTGTTCGCTGTCTCTCCAGTGGCGGTCAGCATACACAACAAGAATCAAACCCTGTTCATCTTACCTTGTTACCTTGCTGTGTTCAGTTGATGTTTAGAATTTGTCTCACAGTCTGGCTGACTTCCAGTATGGAATCCAGCCTAGAAGACTGATGCTGAAAGCGCCAGTATAAGGCACAGCAGGGGACAATGTTTAGCACCATTCTTGGTTTTGTTTAAAAACACTACCTCCACTCCTTGATTTCTTTACATATGAACAGGAGATTGCCTGTCTTTTTTCACTGTTTGGACTAATACCAGGTGAGCAGGGGTACTGGTAGGAGAGAAAATGTGTGGTTGCTCTTACATGCAATTAAAGATATGAGAAATCTCAGATCCTGAATCTATGGCTCCCTCTTGCAGTTCTTGTGGAGTTGATAGTTCTCTCTCTCTCTCCCTCTTTTAAATGATTGAGTTCATTATAACATATTTACAAAACAAGGACACATCAGTATCGTACACTTTTGTGATAAGTCAGATATTGAACATATAAGATGCATAGAATGTCATACAAAAATACTTCTTTATTAACGCCGAATTTAAATCAACCAACTACCAAACATAGCACGCCACCTTTTTAATGTCAGATATTAAGGAAGTTAATATGAACCAATATTTTAGGAACTACACTGTGAGAAGCCAAATAACCTAATATAGGAAATCACTTTACTACAAATTTGGAGTATATCTCCAAATCAATACTACTTTGAGTTATCTGGTCACTGATTTCCCCCCATTATATATAGATTCCATATCTTGGTATGACACATATTTGTGGAAGGCCCTGCCTTGTCTCTCTATTTAGCAGG
>NW_015203768.1:0-1525 GCF_001447785.1 Gekko japonicus | reverse complement strand
AATCTCTTCTCTTCTCTTCTTCTTCATCCTAAGCCATGTGAAAAACTGGCATTTCATTAACAACATATCACCATCAGCAAGAGTGAGTTTTAGCACAAACTTGGATATATTCAGAACTGGATATTTCTGTTTCAGGACAAAAAAAGAGAGAGAGAGAGAGAGCAAAAGTAAAAAAGAGCAGATATGATATATGACACTTGTAAATTTTATTAGTAATAACATTTAATACTCTTTTCGAAATCATTTACCACTCATCATTGGTTGCTTCTCTGCTCTCTTCTTTCCAAACACTCAACATTTTGATCATGGCACTTGTAATATTTTTAATCCTTTCCGTGAATAATTTCAATTATTATCCAGAGCCGTCTTTGTGACCTCTAATTTTACTGCATTTCTACTTCTCTCCCCTCATTAAAATACATAATAAGACTTTTTTCCCACCAGTGCAAGTGATACTTTATATTTGTCAGGGACTCTTGCATTTGAAGCTCAGGTACTATACCTTTTCCGGGGGGTGAGGGGGGTTAGGAAGATACATCCAAAGTTTACACTGGATCCAGCCATTGGTCCATCATATTCTGCATTATCCACACTGATTGGCCATGGTGTTCCAGCGTGTCTAGAAGAGGAAGGTGTGACAACAGGAGGTGATTTTGCCCTTCTTTCGTCTCCATTCAGCTCAGATCTATCAAATTTGAAATTATGAATGGAATGCTGGATTTTAAAGAAGAGGGAGAGAAGAAGAGATTGGATTTATACCCTGTCCTTCACTTGGAGTCTCAGAGCAGCTTACAATCTCCTTTCCCTTTCCCTCCGCACAGCAGACACCCTGTGAGGTAGCTGGGGCTGAGAGAGCTCTGAGAGAACTGTCCTTGAGAGAACAGCTCTGAGAGGACTATGGCTTGCCCAAGGTCATCCAGCAGCTGCAAGTAGAGGAGTGGGGGATCAAACCCGGTCCTCCCAGATTAGGGGCATAAATCCAGTCTCTTCTTCTTCTCTTCTTTCCTCATAGGGCTTGGTCCAGGCCCCTCAATCATCGTTCCTGAAGTCTACCTTCAGTTACAGAGAGAATATTCTTAAACTGTTGTGACAGCTGCTGCCAAAGTAACATTTAAAAAAAGACAACATCTGCACAGCCCAAGCAAGAAACCTTGCTGAGCAAAAGCCCTACATGGCCCCAACTCACTTTCTGAAAACACTTGTTAGGCACCAGGAAAGGTGTTGGTAGATGTTGACGACCCCTGATGTAGGTCTTGTCTAATGGCATCCGCTACCTGGAACCTCTTTTTCAGAAGATCAAGTGCTCTAGGAAACAGCGTATGGCAAACCTGGCTGGTACCAGAAAGCTGAAGAGAAAACAATTCTCGATTCCTGTGTGGTCACAAAGAAAGAAAGCCTAAATGACGAGCCAGTCATGGCTTAGGACCTGCTGCCTGTCAACCAGTGTAAACTCACACAGCGACTTTGAGTCTCATCTTAATATCTCCTTTTTATCCCCTAGCTCAAGTGGTTAAGACGCTGAACT
>NW_015203767.1:0-1486 GCF_001447785.1 Gekko japonicus | reverse complement strand
AAAAAAAACTGTTGACAGTTTGATATGCTCAGAGCGGCAATTCTTCATATCTCGCCAAAGTCACACACACAAAAAATAACCCATGGAGGTTCACATTCACTGACATAATCTCTACCTCCAGAAGACTGATACGTTGCTTTTGTCTGCTAATAATAGATGTCATGATTAAAGAATCCACCTACCATTCTTGTTCTCCCCAGTCAGTTGCCTGCTCTGATGTCCCATTTATTGTTTAAATGGACAAATCTGATGACAAGATAAAGAAGAAAGGAGGAAATCCCCTTCCCCCCACACACACAGCCACTGAAGCTTTATTTGGCCAATAGGATCAGAGCAAGTTTGCCCCTGGGCCAGAGGCTGTATTCATCCAAAGCCAGTTTTCAGAAATATTGTATACTCTGGTGTAATGAAGAACTGGAAACAAGAACAGGACTATTCATAGGAAGGGCCTGGCTTTCTAGATCGTAGCAACGTTGATTCAAAAAGGCCGAGGTCACCCTGGGCAAGAAGAAACTCTCCTTTCCCACACAAGGACGTATTATATCCTCTGTGCCCTGCTTTACAATCTTTATGAAAATGGCTGGCTGCCAGCCATTCCTGTGGTATATACTGGGGGAAACTGCTGAAGTGAGGGCAACTACCTGCCCTTCTGTCCTGGCAGCTGATGGCCTGGCCTTTTGGACTATGACCCAACAGGAGGTACAGTGTGTCTCTGGACCTCAGGGAGAGGGAAACTCTGAAACTGTCTCCCCCCCCCCGTGCCTGAAGCAAACTCAAAGCCAGGGATAGACACAACTTCATTTTATTGCAGAGCACATTACAGTTTATGAGGGCCCACGGTAAATGCCACTCAGATCAAACCTTGTTTGGCCAATGATTTGTCCTCCGGGCTGACAGTCTTCCAACCCGTTCCCTGCCTTTACTTTCACTTTCCCCTTTCTTCCTGTCTGCTGTTCCTTCTCCATCTTTCCCCCTACTAGTCTCCACTCTTCTTCTGTCCCCCCTGACCTCGAGCCCTCTCCAACTTGTGACTCCCGCTCTCTGCTGCCCCTCCTCCTTATACCTCTCTCTTTCGCCACCTCCCTAGGCAGGCAGAGCGCTCTAGCATTTCAACCATATCCATAGTCTGTATCTTGTGCTGTCTGTCTTAGTCCCACCCAGGGCTATTTTGGGGCAGGAACGCACAGGAAGGGAGTTCCGGCTGGCTTCACAGTTGGCCACGCCCACTACAGCCAAAACCACTGCGCATGCGTGGCTATCAAGGGAAGGCCTGGAGAGCAATCCCCCCGGCAACTCTGAGGCAGGCGGGCCAGGGGGCCCCTGGAAGGATCGGGGAGGCATTTAAATCCTCTTGGAATGACAACTGATCTCCACAACAGAGCTCAGTTTCCCTGGAGGAAATGCCCACTTTGGAGAGTAGATGCCATGGCATCATCACATACCTACCATGTTCCCTCACCTCCCCAAACTCTACCCCTCAGGGTCC
>NW_015203766.1:0-1543 GCF_001447785.1 Gekko japonicus | reverse complement strand
AACCTCTACCTTTACCTAATTTTTCTAAACGTACTTTGGAGATGTGTGGCTTAGGGATGCCAGCCTTCTGGTGGGGCCTGGGGGATCCCCTGGAATTACAGCTCATCTTCATAATACAGAGATCAGCTCCCCTGGATAAAATAGATGCTTTGGAGGGTGGACTGTATGGCATTGGACCCCACTGAGGTTCCCCTGTCCTCCCCAGGCTCCACATCCAAATCTCCAGGAGTTTCCCACCCTGGATCTGGCAGCCCTAGGGCGGAGCCTATGGGGGGCAGGGTTTGAGTTGGGGAGGGAGCGCAGAGGGGCAGAATGCCACCGAGCCCACCCTCCAAAGCAGCCTCTTTCTCCCGGGGAACTGATCTCTGCCACCTGGAGATCAGTTGCCGTTCTAGGCGATCACAAGGCCCCGCCTGGAGGCTGGCAACCAGTGTTCCCTCTAAGCTGAGTGAGTGTGAGCCAGCTCACAGTTTTTTAGCCTCCAGCTCACAGTTTTTTAGCCTCCAGCTCACAGATTTTTGTCTTAGCTCAGGAAGGAGGGCTCCAGAGCAAACCAATTTACGCATGCGCCAAATCGCTCGCTCACCACTCGAATGCCAGTAGCTCGCAAAGTAGAATTTTTGCTCACAAGACTCCACAGCTTAGAGGGAACATTGCTGGCAACCCTAGCTGAATGGGCATCGTTCAAAGAGACTATCCGAGCAAGAGAACGTCCAGAATTGTCCTTTCTCTGTCTGTAACCTTTGGGTCTCACCCCCCCCACCAATACCCGCATCCCTCCTGGAGTCAACTTCTGAATGGATGCCTCTGCAGAGGGAGCTCTGCAGGCCGTCGCTGCGGAGTCTGTTGTGGAGAAAGCGCCTTGCGGTTCCCCCAAAGACTCGGCAAGGTGGCGCAGCCCAGGCTGGCTGAGATGCTGCCGGATTCTGCTGTGTTTGTCTGTCGGGCGATTAGCATCCAGTGCACGGCAGAGGGCTCCGTCGTACAGCGAGAGATAGGGGAGAGATTGCTGCCTGATCCTCTCGCTGGTGGAGACACGGCACAGGTTAGGCGGGAGGCCCCAAATGACTCGCCTTCTCCTTCGCCTCATAGACTGTCCTTGCATTTTATTGCCAAGTGCCCAAAGCAAGCTCTGTCTTTTGGGAGAGGAGGGGGTGCCGTTGGAAATGTTGTCTGCGTTTGGCTGGACTTTGGTGTAGTGGTTTAAGAGCGCAGACGCTAATCTGGGAGAACCAGGTTTGATTCCCCGCTCCTTCACATGTGGCTGCTAGTGTGACCTTGGGTCAGTCACAAGTTCTCTTGGAGCTGTTCTCTCAGGAGCAGTTCTGGAGCTCTCTCGGCCCCACCTACCTTGCAGGGTATCTGTTGTGGGGAGGGGAAGGGAAAAGGAGATTGTAAATCACCCTGAGACTCCGAGTGAAGGGCGGGGTATGAATCCAATCCCCTCTTCCTCCTCCTTCCTTTGTACCGTGCTTTTCTCTCTAACAGGGACCCAAGGGGACTTGCATCCTTCCCCTCCCTTCCGTTTTATCCTCACAACAGC
>NW_015203765.1:0-1500 GCF_001447785.1 Gekko japonicus | reverse complement strand
ACCCAAAGCCGACATCATTCTCCTCTACTCCAGCAACCCCGTGAGGTAGGTCACGCTGGGAGAGAGGGACTGGCCTGAGATCACCCGGGGAATTCCATGGCACAGTGAGGATTCTATCCTGGGTCTCCCAGATCTTGGGTCTCACATGCTAACCAATACACCTCACTGGTTCAGAGGTACGGTGGACTGGAGGGTCTATCCTAACAGTACGGTTGCCAACCTCCAGGTGGTCGCTGGAGATCTCAAGGAGAAAATGGCTGCTTTGGAAGGTGGGCTCTCTGGCATTATACCCTGCTGAAGTCCCTCCCCGTACTCAGCAAGACCAGCCCAGGAAGCATAGGGCTCAAGCACACAGCCTTCAAAGGTATACTGCCTCAGGACTTGGAAGTTCCATTTTATCCAGGGCGGCTCATAGCTAGCAGCAGAGGTATCCTCCACAAATTTGTTTCATTCCCCTCGTCAAACTTCCTGATCAGTACATCGCACACTTTCTGCCTAGCCTACCTCACAAGGTTGTTGTGAGGCTAAAAATGGAAGAGAGAATGACGTCAGCCATCTTGGGGCTCCCACTAGGGAGAAAGGCAGGGTATAAATGAAGCAGACTAATAAATAAATCCTGTTCCAGGTGGTCAGCCAGCCGTGTGGGTCTGAAGCAGTAGAACAAATTGAGACTCCAGTGGCACCTTTAAGGCCAACAAAGGTTTGTTCAAGGTATAAGCTTTCGTGTGCAAGGCACACTTCTTCAAATACACTGGAAAGGACCCACAAGTTAATTAACTACACCCACAAGTTAATTAACTACTCTTCATGAAGAAATATTTCCTTTGGTGTGTCCTGAATCCATTGCCCATCAATTCCATTGGCTGCCTCCGAGTTCGAATTATAAGGCAAACAGAAAATATTATTTCTACCCTTACTAAAATAAATCAGCACATTTAAACATTTGTTTTTAGATTTCACCCAGTGATTTATCTTTCGGCTGAAAAGTCCCTAGCGGAAAGCAAAGTTAAACCAACTTTTCTCTGAAATTATAAAGTAGCTAACTCTCCCCCAAGAAGCTGAGGTTCCAGGGATGCCAGCCTCCAGGTGGGACGGGGGGGGGGGGGGTCCTTGGGATTTCAGACTACAGAGATCAGTTCCCACTGGACTCAAATTTTGTCCTGGAGGAAATGGCTGCTTTGAAGGGTGGACTCACCGAGGTCCCTGTCCTCCCCAGACGCCATCCCTAAATCCCCAGGAGTTTCCCAACCTCGATCTGGCAACGCTAACCCCGGCAGCCCACGACCAAGCATCGTTCTCTGGTAACCTACGCTCTAAGAAACTCACCAGCTCTGACACGCACACCCGTCCTCTCTGAAAATGCAGAAGCCCAAGAAAAATCTCCAGGATAAAGAAGGGGGGGTGGAACCCCATGCAAAACTACAGCCTCAGACCCCCTCCCCCAACCACGTGCACAAACCCTGAAAGGATTCCACCCCCTACTCTGCATTTCTCATCTCA
>NW_015203764.1:0-1310 GCF_001447785.1 Gekko japonicus | reverse complement strand
GGAGTTTTGCTGATTTCCCTCTGTCAGAAATCTCCCTAGATCAGCACTATCCACATCAGGTGCCGGCCTATCTAAGAGGGGGGAGATAAGCTTATCCCTATAAACTTGATGAAAAGGGCAACAGAAGAACATATGGGGCAATAATGGGTTTAAATTAAGGGTGGGAAGGTACCAGCTGGACATTAGGGAAAACTTTGTGCAACAGAAAGAGTTGTGCAACTAGGGTTGCCAAGTCCTTACCTTATGAAGAGCGGGGGAGTCCAGCGCTGGTCCGGGAGTCCATGGGTGCACGCCGCAATTACATCACCCGGAAGTGACTCAATAACGTCGGGCACATTGGGGGAGGGGCCACAATAATCCGAGGGAAAACCATAGAGTTTTCCCTTAAATTATTGTGGCCCCGCCCCCAACGTGCCCTATGTGATTACATCACCTCCGGGTGATGTGCTGACACCGGGCATGTCGCGTGCTTTAGGGGTGGGGTTCCCCCCAGGGCCCAATACACCAGCGGCAGGAAACGGGCCTCTTGGGCGGGGGTTTCCCTGCCCCCCCGGGGGGACTTGGCAAGCCTATGTGCAACAGTGGAATCAGCTGCCTAGGGAGGTGGTGAGCTCCCCCCACTGGCAGTCTTTCTGGACAAACAGGGGTGCTCTAGGCTGATCCTGCATTGAGCAGGGCGTTGGAGAAGGTGGCCTGTATGGTGTTTGGTGTTGTGGTTAAGTGCGTGGACTCTAATCTGGGAGAACCAGGTTTGATTCCCCACTCCTCCACTCGCACCTGGCTGGATGACCTTGGGCAAGCCATAACTCTGGCACAGCTGTCCTTGAAAAAGAGCAGTTTCTGTGTAGAGCTCTCTCAGCCCCACCCACCTCACAGGGTGTCTGTTGTGGGGAGGGGAAGGGAAAGGCATTTGTAAGCCGCTCTGAGACTCCAAGTGAAGGGCGGGGTATAAATCCAATCTCCTCCTCCTCCTCCTCCTTCTTCTTCCAACTCTGTGACTCTGTGTGATTCTAAAGACTAACAAGCTTTGTGGCAGGGTAGGAGCTATTGTGCATTATTTTTTTTAACCATCATGGCAAGCCCTCGTGGGGTTTGCCAAACAAGACTCGTTCAGAAGTGGTTTGCCATTGCCTGCCTCTCCTTGGCAAGCCTGGTGTTCTTAGTGGTCTCCTGTCCAAATGCAGACCAAAGCCGACCCTGCTTAGCTTCTGAGATCTTAGAGATCAGAGTATCCTGGGCTATCCAGGCCAAGGCATGGTGCAGGGGTGGCCAAACTTGATGAACATAAGAGCCCCATAGAATAAACATCA
>NW_015203763.1:0-1755 GCF_001447785.1 Gekko japonicus | reverse complement strand
AAAACCAGCACTGCAGTGGCCACTGCCACCAAAACAATATCGTTTTAATTTGCATGGTCAATCGGACCACCAGTGCGCAGGCGCTCCCCTGGCCCTCCTCGACTCTCTAAAAGCACGCGGTGGGTGCCAGGAAAAGAGGCGGCGGGCTCCATTGTGGGGGAATCTCTGGAGTGGATAGTGTTGACCTTACTGAACGAAGGGTCTGATGCAGTATGCAGGGGCAGATTAACCATTTTATTATTTTATTTATTTGACTTTCGATTTCTAGACCGCTCAACCCCGAAGGCTCTGAGCGGTTTACATGGTTAATTTACTTCCTATCTAGGGCCACAGTATTCAGGGGGGTGACTGCCTACCGGCATCCTAGACAGCAGGGCTTGTTGTTCTTGCTTCCCCCCACCCACCCCTTCTCGGCTCCCTTCTGCTTTTTTCTCCTGGCGACCAAGCAGGTGTTTCGGGCCCCAGGGCCCAAGGGGGCACCACAAAGTTGGGGAAAGGGTGAAAAGCTTAGTTTGTACAGTCTATTGTGTTACCCTATGAATACATTTTTGTATTGCTGCAACCTGCATTGTCTATCTGGTCAGACAGGTCAACCACTAAAATGGGCTGGGTCAGTGTGGAAAGGAGGGGGGCACCAAGATTGGTCAGTGCTCAGGGCACCCGTGAGCCTTCATCCGCCTTTGAGTATAAGGCCATCCCCTGCGTTATTTAACCCGTCTCATTCAGTGCAACTAAGCATGTCTTTAACACTAGAAGCGAAATGCAGGCTCCGCATCCTGCAAAGCAAACCCGCTGGAGGGTAAAGGTATGAGTGTGGAGTTCGTCTCTCTTTCTTGTATTCTGCCCCTGAATTCCATTGTGATGTCTAAATGTGTGGTGGGGAGAGTCTGAAGCAAGGTGTGCCACAACAGAATGGGACGCCCACATTCGGACCACTCAGCCATGAAGCTTGCTGTGTGGCCCGGGACCGGCCATTCCCACTGCGTTCGCCCGTTCCCCGAGATCTGACAAATGGGAGAGAGAAATTGACTTCATTGTCCACTTGTGGGCCTTCTGAAGACAAGTGCATGGCCATTGTGAGGAGCAGGTTAGACCAGGTAGGCCTTTGGCACGCTGAAAGAACAGCAGATCCTTATCATCGTCCAGAAGGGCTCCTACTATTCTCTTTACCGGATCAAGAATTCACTCCATTATTTTACCCCAAACTACAGAGCAAGAGAATGGAAGTGTGCACATGCAGGCAGGAAGGGACGAGCCAGTGCTCAGCTCTCGTGGGCCTTTATTCCATGGCCCAGGGTAACACCGATCACCACTCTGGGGTGAAGAAGAAGAAGTGGAGGAGGAGAAAGAATTTGGATTTCCACCCCGCCCGTCACTACCCAAAGGTGTCTCAGAGCGGCTTACAAACTCCTTTCCCTTCCCCTCCCCACAACAGACACCCTGTGAGGTAGGTGGGGCTGAGAGAGCGCTGACAGAAACTGCTCTTTTTCAAGGACAGCTCTTATCAGAACTAGGGCTTGCCCAAGGTCATCTGGCAGCTGCAAGTGGAGTGGGGAATCAAACCCGGTTCTCCCAGATTAGAGTCTGCGCACTTAACCACGACACCAAACTTTGAAAGCAATCCATGACCCAGAAGAACGTACTTGTCACCTTCTCAGCAAGGACATAAATCCACTGGCGTAACGTCGAATCCCCCAGGAGATAAATAAGTTTCCTCTTCAGACAGGCATGGATCTTGTCCATGGTGCTAAAATC
>NW_015203762.1:0-1502 GCF_001447785.1 Gekko japonicus | reverse complement strand
TGCCACAAATTTTGTTAGTCTTGAAGATGTTCCTGAACTCTGGCTGTTTTATTTTTTCTTTTTAAGCGTGATGATGATTCTGAGAAGTGGAGCGACCGCGGTGCCGTAAAGTGGAAGCCATTAGCCATGAAAGTGAGTTTTAGAAGAAGGCAGTGCACGCTCTGTGTGCTGGGGTGGGCGAAGCTTGCCCAAAGTGGGCGGGGTTCTACTGGCAGCTTTAACCTCATGGGGCATTGGGAAAGGAGTTGCTTATCCCAGCCTCACAAATGGGGTCATTAAATGTTACGTTATATGTTCTGTTGCATCTTAATACTACTACAGTTGTCAGAATGTATCTGAAGAAGTGAGCAGTACGAAACTCATAGCCCTGCCACAAATTTTGTTAGTCTTGAAGGTGCTCCTGGACTCTGGCTCTTTTCTTTTCTTTTTTCTTTTTAACCCCCCCGGAGGGGATTTTTATTGTATTTTTATAATCACTACAAACTACAACAGAAAAAAAAGGGAGGGGACTACATATAGGGATAAAGCAAAGATACCCACTACTAACTAAATCCCAAGAGAGGAGATCTTCTAATCAGCTTACATATTCATCCAGTCTTACTCCCATTAGTTCTATTACAAACTAAGTCAAGTTTAACTTTAACTTTACTTTTCTTAATTTTAACTCCCATTAAGAAATACCCAAAAGCATCTCATTTACAAGTGTTTTTCAAGGCACATATCAGAGTCCTTCAGCCTTCCCTTCTTCTTCTCCTTTCTCTTCCGTAGCTTATAAGGACTTTTAGGGGCTGCTGTCCCTATCTCTGTAAGAGAGTCCTCCCCGGAGGAACCTGAGTCCAGCTCGCCACTGAACTTACTGTCCTCCCCATCTTTTCCTCCCTCATCTGGCCCTTCCAGCTGAGCTTTTAAAAATTCCCGAGCTTTCAGAACAGGGTCAATCTTTTCTTTTTTGTCCTTAATTTTGAAGGTGACGCCTTCTGGAGTTAGCCATCTGTATCCAATTGAATTTGTCTGAAGAAAAAGAACCAATTCCTTGTATTTCTTCCTCCTTTGTCTTATTTCAAATGGAATATCTTTTAGTACTCTGATGACATTCTCCCCAACTTTCAGGGGTACTCCAGATACCGCTTTCAGGATTGCATCCCTCACATGCCTCTTCGAGAATCTTACAACAATTTCCCAAGGCAGATTATTTTTATTTATATATCCTGAATATGACCGATAGGCCACATCCATATCGCTTAACAACAGTTCCACCTTGATTTCTGTCACTGGATTGTTTAACAGGAATTCCGCCTTCATATCTGTCACTGGGGCCAATATTTCACTCATTAGTTCCTTCAGATTCTCCCCCTTAGTCTCTGGCAAGCCCTGAAAGCGAAGAACCATATTAGCCTTTTCCATTTGTAATTGTAGTAGCTGGTCTTCTGTGGAAACTTCCTTTCTTTCCAGGTTTTGTACTTTCTTCTTCAACTTTTGTGCAGTGGCATCCACTTCTTTCA
>NW_015203761.1:0-1518 GCF_001447785.1 Gekko japonicus | reverse complement strand
GCAGACAACCTCAGCCGCATGTCGACCCTTAAGACCTTCTGGCAAGGGAACAGCCACGGTGTGCAGAAGGGGAATCTGTGGGAAGGCTTAAACCAGCAGCAAAATAAGGTAAGGCCACTGGCTCAACTAAACTGCTCAGCTATTGCCAAGAGACGTAAAAAATGAACTGGTAGTAGCCTGAAAATGCTTCCTGCTCACGATGCACCATTTCTTTCATGCACTTTGGGTCATGGTCAACCGCGTTAAAAGCTTTTGTTCCACACGCATTTGAGGCTGCTACGGAACTGCGGTGGCCCTCTCTACCGAACCTCTCACCAAGCAACCTGCAGACAGCAACAACTGAAGGGGTACACAGTCAATCCCGGCTGGTGTAGATGGGAACCACCAGCCAAGTTAGCGTCATCCACCTGAAGAAGGGCCTCTGCGTCCCGGTCGCCATGCACAAGACCCGCCACCTTCTCCTGAGAGGGGGTTGTAACCTGGAGTAAGAGAGGGGAGAGAGAGAGAGAGAGAGAGACTGTCACATGGCCAGTCAAACACAGGAGTCAAGCAGAGGCAAGAAAACGAGGAATGCTCGGAAGCAGAGGAGGGCAAACGGCAAGGCCAACCGAGCAGGCCGTATTTATTGTGTGTCACGCGTGCTGTCTGACTACCTTTCACCAACTCTGCCTGTGCCCCCCGTGTGCCGTTCTGCATGACACACCCACTGAATGCAGTGCGGCAATGCAAAACTTAACAGTGTATTTTTGTACTATGTGGGCTTTACGATTATACGTATGTATGCAAGTGCTGTCAAGCTGCAACCAATCTATGACGATGCCAGCAAGGGGCTTTCAAGGCAAGTCAGAAGCAGAGGCGGTCTGCCGCCATGGCCTTCCTTGGTGGTCCCCCCAATCCAAGTACTGACCCTGCTGAGCTTCTGAGACGAGGCTATACCAGGCCATTTTCCCTTCCATTCAAGATGGGACATAATGTGTATATTATCCATACTTGGAGTGCAATCTTATGTTACCCCCTTTTATGTGTGCGGGTATCCTCTTTGCCCAAGTTACACAATCAGTGTGTATTCTCAATCATTTGATTTTGCTGCATGTTCACCTATTAAAAGAGATTTTATTGCTGGGGAAGGGCTCCACGGACCAAATACTTATCAACACTGCTCTTCACAAAATACGGCAACATTTGTTGGATGCACAGGCTTGCTTTTCTCCACGTACACTGGTATTTACTTCTGTTTATAAAAATGTTACAGTTTTACAAAGCTTTTCAAAACTGAAAAAGGGAAGAATGGCAGATTGGGGTGCAGTGGGGGAGACAAGATCGTAGAATCATAGAGTTGGAAGGGACCTCCAGATGCATCTAGTCCAACCCCCCCTGCCGAATGCAGGAAATTCATAAATACCTCCCCCCCACAACCCCCGTCACCCCTGTTCCATGCCCAGAAGACAGCAAAAAACCTCCAGGATCCTTGGCCAAACTGCCGTGGAGGAAATTGCTTCTTGACCCCGAAGTGGCAAT
>NW_015203760.1:0-1676 GCF_001447785.1 Gekko japonicus | reverse complement strand
TCTTAACCACTACACCACACTGGTGTAGGTTATGTGTTCCTTAAAAAGGTAAAGGTTCCCTTGCTCGAAAGCCAGTCAAATCTGACTCTAGGGTTGCGATGCTCATCTCCGTTTCAAAGCCGAAGAGCCAGTGCTGTCCGAAGATGTTTCCGTGGTCATGTGGCCGGCATGACTAAACACCAAGGCACATGGAATGCTGTTACCTTCCCACCGAAGTGGTACCTATTTATCTACTTGCAATTTCTTGCTTTCGAACTGCTAGGTTGGCAGGAGCTGGAACTAGAGACGGGAGCTCACTCCGTCATGCGACAACGTTGGGTCTCGAACTGCTGAACTACTGACCTTCCACAGCCTGCAGTTCAGCGTCTTAACCACTTGAGCCACCGCAGCTCCTTACAAACATATAAATAGAGCAAAGAGTGCACTCCTATAAGGCAGTCGGCCCTTCCACCCCAAATGAGATCTTCTAAGAGACATCCTGTTTCCACAAGGTGCTTCTCCTTCACAGCTGCCCTCTGTCTTTGCCAGGGATGGGCACAAACTGGCTCAATTAATATTGGCTGGTTCGTGGTTCGTGAACTGAAGGTCATGGCAAGTCAACTGGTATGAAATGTCCACAAACTTTCAATCAGTTTGTGGTGGTTCATGAATGGATACATTTCCAGACAGACTGTTTCCACTCAAACAAAATGTTTACCAAACTTCAAAGCAACAGAGGGAGCAGAATTCTCCAGTCTTGGAAACATTGTTGTCAGTTTCAAAGTCTTCTCAGTCTCAAGAGGTTCCCCCCCCCTTGTCAGTGTTCTTTTGTGTTCCCATCCCATTTTCTTGTGCAGAGCTTGCAAAATCCCCTCCTTCCTTGGATTTGTTGTGACTCTGTGCTTTGAGAGCAGTCCCTTTAAGCTTGCAATGCCAGTGGCACTGGGTTCTGCTGGGCATTCTGCAAATTATAACTGGTTGTGCTGGGCTTACAAAATCCTCCCTCACTTGGATTTCTTGTGACACTGTGCTTTTAGATCAGTACTTTTAAGCTTGCAGTGCCATAGTGGCACTGTGTTCTCCTGGGCATTCTGTACAGTGAACTGGTTGTGCTGGGCTTGGAAAAATGACTGCCCTTCAGTTTATACTGCAGGGATTCTTTGGTTTGACATTAGTCCTCTTTTACTTGCATTGCTATAGTTGCTACAGTTCTGCTGAGTATCTGGACACTGAACAGGTTTTGCTGGGCGTGCAAAAAAAAACCCCCTTGCTTGGTTCATGATTCTGTACTTCACATCAGTCCTGTTGACACAATGGCACTGAGTTCTGTTGGTCACAAGTTCATTGCACTGGTTCTGCTGGGATTGCACCCCCTTGGCTTGGAGGGTGATTCTGTGCTAGGCATCAATCCTGTTGAGCTGGCACTGCCACAATGGCACTGGATTCTTTAGGGCACTCTTTGATTGCACTGGTTCTTCTGGGCTTGCAAAAATGCCCCCTTTCAGTTTCTACTGCTGAGATTTTCTAGCTTGACCTTAGTCCTGCTGGGTTTGCATTGCCACAGTGGCATTGGTTCTGCTGGGCTTGCAAAAATACCCCCCACCACTTTCACCTTCTAATGCAGAGATTCTCTGTTTTTACCTAAGTCCTGTTGGGTTTGTACTCCCACAGTGATGTAGTGGTTAAGTGCGTGGACT
>NW_015203759.1:0-1904 GCF_001447785.1 Gekko japonicus | reverse complement strand
CGTCTCTTTGTCCTTCGAGGCAGCTGGACGCCCTGACTAACACAATGGATGATGGGAGGGAGCAGGTCGCAGAGCGAGTCAGCTGGCCTTGCGGCACCGTATTTCTCTTGGACTCGATTTGTTGGGACTCTTGTTTAACCGCTGCCAATTCCGCTGAGAGCGAGAGGATAACGACGGTCTTGCAAACAAGGCGTGGAGGCCATCCTTGTCCATGCATGATCGAGGTTTATACGATTATGCGTGGGATAGAGCGGGCAGAGAAATAAGTACTTTTCTCCCTTCCTCACAATGCGAGAACTCGTGGGGTCGGGTTAGAACAGATAAAAGGAAGTACGTCTTAATACATGGAATTCACTGCTACAGGAGGTGGTGGCAGCTACAAGCATGGACGGCTTCAAGAGGGAATTAGATAAGCATATGGAGCAGAAGTCCATCAGTGGCTATTAGCCACAAGGTCTAGATAGGAACTCTTGGTCTGGGGCAAGGGATGTTCTGTATTCTTGGTGCTTCTGGGGGTGGGGGCCACAGTGGGAGGGCTCCTAGTGTCCTGGCCCCACTGCTGGACCTCCTGACAGCACCTGGTATTTTTGGCCACTGTGTGACAGAATGTTGGACTGGATGGGCCATTGGCCTGATCCAACATTGGCTTCTCTTATGTTCTCTTACGTACACCGCATTCTCGTCTCACATGATGCCCCTCTAAAGCACCGTTGTCGCACCTCGTACAGCTCTTGTGTTTTGTTTTATTTATTTATTTGATTTATATACTGCCCTCCCCGTGGGCAGGCTCAGGGTGGTTTTCAACAATGTCACTGTAGTAACATTACAACAACCATTAAAAACAATTTAAAGCAATAAAACCTTAAAATACCATGCAGCCGCTAGCTCCGATGTCAATCGGCTTATTTGAAATTCAGCAGTGCCCCAATATTGGGACCCAGGATACTGGAGGGGAGATAGCCATGACCAGGGCTATTTTTGAGCAGGGACGCACAGGAACGGAGTTCCGGCTGGCTCCCGAGTTGGCCACACCCAGCAGGAACTCATTAGCATAATAGGCCACACCCAACAGGAGACACTCATTAGGATTGGCTACATTAGGGGTGTGTGGCCTAACATGCAAAGGAGTTCCTGCAACAAAAAAAGGCCCTGGGTTTTGACAACAAACAAAGTAAACAGAATAAGAAGCAAAAGGTGGGTGTGGCTGGATGACCACACTTCTGGTAACATGGGGGTGTGGCCTAATGGGCTAATGAGTTGTGCATTCAGGGGTGTGGCCTAATATGCTAACAAGTTTCTGCTGTTGGGTGTGGCCTGTTATGCTAATGAGTTCCTGCTGGGCTTTTTCTACAAAAAGAACCCTGGCCAGGAGGGAAGAGGGACGCCCGCCACCTCAACCAAAGACCCGGTGGAAGAGCTCCGTCTTGCAGGCCCTGCGGAACTGTAATAGATCCTGCAGGGTCTGAATCTCAAGTGGGAGCTCATTCCACCAGGTAGGGGCCAGGGACTAAAGGGCCCTGGCCTTGGTCGTGGCTAGTTGGATGTCCCTGGGCCCAGGGATTGCTAAGAGATGTTGATTTGCAGACCTCCGTGACCTCCAGGGCTCCTATGGGGAGAGGTGGCCTTGCAGGTATGCTGCCCCCTGGCCATATGGGGCTTTAAAGGGAAGCACCAGCACCTTGAAATGGATCCGGAATTCAATAGGCAGCCAGTGCAGTTCACGCAGCACTGGGCAACTCCCGTGGTGCCGCGTTCTGCACCAGCTGCAACTTCCGGAACAGAGTCAAGGGCAGCCCCATATAGAGTGAGTTACAACAATCCAGTCTGGAAGTGACCATTGCGTGGGTCACTGTAGCTGGGTCCCGGAGGTTAAGACATGGGGCCAACTGCCTGATCTGCCTCAG
>NW_015203758.1:0-1500 GCF_001447785.1 Gekko japonicus | reverse complement strand
GCCTCCCAAATCCCCCCCACCAGAGCAACCAGGGTACCCCACATCCCTAGACATTATACAGCAAAAAACTATGGCTGCCATCCTCCAGGTAGAGCCTGGATCTCCTGGAAGGAGAACTGATCTCCAGAAAACAAAGAGCACTTCCCATGGAGAAAATGGCTGCCTTCAGGGGTGTGTGTGTGTGTGTGTGTGTGGACTCTGTGGCATTCTACCCTTCTGACCTCCCTTCCCTCCCAATGTTAGGAGGCAACATCAGGGGAAGGCCTCGGCCTCTCTGCCCTGTTGCTGGTCCTCCAGAGGAACTGGTTGTCCACTGAGTGAGACAGGATGCTGGACTGGATGGACCCTCACTAGTCTGATCCAGCAGGGCTCTTCTTATGTTCTTATCAGGGGAAGGCCTCGGCATCTCTGCCCTGTTGTTGGCCCTCTAGAAGGACTGGTTAGCCACTGTGTGAGACAGGATGCTGGGCTGGATGGACCACTGGTTTGATCCAGCCGGGCTCTTCTGATGTTTTTAGGGTCTTCCTCCCCCAAATCTCCAAGAATTTCACAAGCCAGAGTTGGCACCTCTAAGGGCTGGATTCCCTCCATTTAGCAATGCTCGCTGGTTGGGGGCTGGGATTAGGGTCGCCAGGTCCCTCCTGGCAACCGGTTGGGGGTGCGGGGGACTTACGGGGAGCCACAGAGAGGCCCATCCGATGTGCAGCAACTTTCCTATGTCCTTGCCCACGTGACCTGGAAGTGCCATCATCCCATTGGGAACGTCGGGGTGATGCCCTAGTATTTGGGCAAAAACTCTATGGTAAATTTGGCTTCTACCATAGAGTTTTGGCCCGAATACCAAAGCATGATTCTGACATCCCAATGTGATGATAGCACTTCTGGGTCATGCGGGCAGTAACATAGACACATCACATCGGTTGGAGCTCCCTCTTTTTGGGGGGTAAGTTCCCCCCACCGGCCAGCCGATTGGTGGTGGGATTGTGGGGCCTGGCCACAAGTGAACCCCCCACCTCCATCAGGGGGTCTGGCAGCCCTAGCTGGGATATTCCCTGTGCCTCACCCCACAAGTCACTGCCGCCCTCAGTAATCTAAATTTCAAAGGCAGGCAAACTAATCTTTTCCTTTCCATATTTCTGCTCCACCCTGTCCTGATCGTATTTTGGTACCTCTCTTTTCTGACCCTTCCTGGAATGTCCTCTCCTTTTCTCTCAAGAATTCCCATTCCAGAATCAACCCTCAGCCAAGGATCTTCACAGAACCCCCACCCCCAAACACCATATGACATTGGCCTACTGCCTGTGGAACATTTATTTATTTATTTATTTGGATTTATATCCCGCCCTCCCCGAAGGCTCAGGGTGGCTAACAGAGGCATAACGCCAGATTATAACAATAAAACAGTATAAAATACTAAAAATACAAGATAAACACTTCAATAGAATTCATAAAAAGACATTTTTGGTGCTCTCCTACTCACTTCCAAATCGTAAAACCAAG
>NW_015203757.1:0-1120 GCF_001447785.1 Gekko japonicus | reverse complement strand
ACATTGGCTTCTCTTGTGTTCTTATGCCTGTGTAAGACGCCCTGAGCCCATTAGCGGGGAGGGCGGGGTATAAATAGTATAAAATAAATAAATAAATAAGTACTCAACGAGTAATTATATTGTGGAATGTGATGGGAATAAGGGTAGACTGCTTTGGGAGCGTTAGCCAGCGGTCTCATGGAGGAGAGGTCCACCGATGTCTCACTAGCCACTGGATGCCAGCACTAGGAGACCGCAACAGGGAAGGCCTTCGCCTCTATGCTGTGCTGTCGGACCCCAAGGGCAGCTGGGTGGCTGCTATGGAAAAAGGCTGGTGGACTAGATGGACCCACCTTGGTCTGATCCAACAGAGCTGTTACCAGGGCTATTTTTGGGCAGGAGCGCACATGAACGGAGTTCTGTCTGGCTCCTGAGCTGGCCATGCCCAGCAGGAACTCATTAGCATAATAGGCCACACCTAACAGCAGAAACTAGTTAGGATTGGCCTAACATGCAAAGAAGTTCCTGCTACAAAAAAAGCCTAGGGTTTTGACAGCAAAGTAAACAGAATAAGAAGCAAAAGGTGGGTGTGGCAACATGTGCCTAATATGCTAATGAGCTGTGCTGTCAGGGGTGTGGCCTAATAGGCTAATATGCTTCTGATGTTGGGTGGGGCCTGTTATGCTAATGAGTTCCTGCTGGGTTTTTTCTACAAAAAAAGCCCTGGTTGTTACGTTCCAATCCGCACCCCCATCCAAATTTCAGCAGATCACTCACAAACCAGTCTGAGTGTAGTGTTCTTAAAAAACAAGAGCATTGGCATTCAGTGGCATATGGCAGTTTGGTGTGGTGGTTAAGTGCGTGGACTCTAATCTGGGAGAACCGTGTTTGATTCCCCACTCCTCCACTCGCAGCTGCTGGATGACCTTGGGCAAACCCTAGTTTGGTGTCTGTTGTGGGGAGGGGAAGGGAAAATGCGTTTGTAAGCCGCTTTGAGACTCCTTTGGGTAGTGAAGGGTGGGGCATGAATCCAATCTCTTCTTCTACTTGATGTAGAAGCCAAGTATGCACGTACTGAGGAAGAGCTACTCGGTCGGTGAGAGATTGAATCAATCCATTTATGGCCGGTGGCTGCAAAAGC
>NW_015203756.1:0-1505 GCF_001447785.1 Gekko japonicus | reverse complement strand
AGAGTGCAAAATAGTGGCACAACATAGTGACTTTCTTTTGGATACGCATAGCATTAACATAAAACGCCTTCTGATTATGCACATATGAGAGGTAAAGCTGAATTTAGCAATGTCAAGGTCTTTTTGTAACCCAGGCTGGTATGTATTTGGCACTAAAAAAAGTAGGCAATCCAAATTCCATGCTAGGAAGAGCTGCAACGTACATAAGTTATTTTAATTATATGATTTGCGTATTACTGCATAATTTATCCTGCTTCTCCTCTTCGTCTAACTTGTTCTGGAGCTGCTAGTTCTTGGGAAGAGGCAAGGAGCTATGCATAATACCCCCTAACCACTAGACCACCTTACAGCCCAATCCTATGTATATTTACATGAAAGTAAGTGTCTCTGCATTGGGTGGGGCTTCCTCCCTTGACATTGTGTACAGGCTTATTCAGCTGCCTCTGTGCTCCTGAGATATCAGCAGTATTGCCAACACTCTTTTAACCCCATATTAGCATTCATAAGAACTAGAAACCTGTTTTTAAGTGAAAGCTGAGCTTTACATTAAGCTGAATCCCATAATGCTCTGCTTTTTCTGTGTGCCCACAGAGCCACAGCATCACATAACCATGCATAGGAAGGTTCTTCTTGGAAGGAAAAGGGGCAGAGCATCTTACAAGTTCTTTGCTTTCTTTTCTAACCCAAGCATGGAGGGCAGGGTTGATTCTCCAACACTTAGCTGGGGCACAGTCTTCTGGTACAAGAGAAAGTGTCACAAGAAATTAATTCATTGATGAAATGCTCCTGTGGCCACAAAATACCCATAGAGGAATAGACTGCGAAGTGTGCCTTGGCCCTCAGAAGTTCTTGCTTGGAACTCAGTCCTTAGGTCCACAAGGCCTGCTTTGCAGCATGCAGGGAAAAGAGGTCTATGCCTACCCTTCCATGGCATTAGCCCAATCTGAAATGGCGCTGGGGGCAGCTGTTTGCTCTGATGGGAGCTCCATGTGCACTGTTTACTCAAAGGCTTTCCCAACATGGCAAATAGCATACTACCCCCGCTTTCCCAACATGGCAAATAGCATACTACACACACACACCCTCCGCCGCCACCAGTGCCATTTCAGTTTGGGAAAACAATGTAGGAATGAGGCATTTTCCTTGCATGCTTGGAAACTGAGTTCCCAGTAAGGAACTCACAAGTCCAACTGGCTGTCCTTGTGGTAGATCCAGACATGATCTGGGGATGTGTAACATGCAGTTACAACCTGAGAGTCAAGACATTGGTCCATCATTCCCAAAACTACCAGAATTCTTTCCACTTGGAGAAAGAAACCCTGTGCTCTGTCACTGAACTCGCTGCCTCCTCCCAAAAGAACCTAAGAAGAGCCCTGCCAGACCAGATCATGGGTTCATCTAGTCCAACATACTCTTTCATATAGTGGCCAACCATTTCCCCCATAACACAGGGGATACATTTGCCTTGGAATCTGACCTAGACCTCAGAATGGAATTGCTTTTAT
>NW_015203755.1:0-1518 GCF_001447785.1 Gekko japonicus | reverse complement strand
TGAATGGGGGGGGCAGAGAATTCCCTTCTTCATAATACTACTACCAAGCGGGGCTTGGGAGGAAGGAAGGAGAGGAGAGAGCAGCCTCAAGCAGATGCTGGAAGAGGTGGAAATTAAACAAGTGAGAAGGAGATGTACAATCAGAACCAGAGAAGAACTCTCTTAATCAAGGATGATTTTATGTTCACAAAACAACTATTTGAAAATAAAATTGACTTCTTTTGCAACGCTTGCTCTCTGTCAGACAAAGCACCTCATATGATCACCTCGACAATTTGCTGAAAATCCAGAATGAATATCATATGAAGTGTGTTACTGTAGCGGTGTCATTCAGCATGGTGGCTGACCAGATAGTTGCTATCGATGCATGCTCACCATCTGCTTGGACTGTGTATGTGCACGGGTCATTGTGGCTCATACATCATTTGAAATCAATTCTCTTACAGCGTATGCACTGCTTTTATACCTGGGCAGTTTATCAGCAGCTGGCATTCATCATGTTGGTGTATCAACAAAACTACAGTTTCAAACGACACTTCCTTCCCAGCTGGCAGAGAAACACTTGAAGCCTGTATAATGAAGCTCGAAGGGAGAATAGATCCCGTGCTAATCCTTGGTGTGAGAACAGAGGTGTTGCCTTTTTAATTTATAAAATTGTTATGCCTCCTCTCCAAGGAACTGGCCTGAGGCAGCTTACAAAAACAAAACATAAAAACGTAAAACGCCATAATGCATTCTTGATCTCATTATTAAAAACTAAGCCATGGCAATGAAATATAAAACACTGAGCACCTTAAAATGAGCTTTGTAGTTTTCAGGCTTAAATCACATTATAAAAATGATTGTACAAGATCAACCCTTTCCTTTAAAGAAGAGCTTTGCCCTGGTGCTTACAAGAGAGTAGCACAGGTGTCAGGCATGCCTCAAGGAGAAGCACATTCCACAGATGATATGCCACCATTGATAAAGCCATATCAACACCTGCCTTACCTCTGGATGCAGGGGCACAGAATGCAGGGATTGTGAGGAAGACCTTAGCTGACAAACTGGACAGTATGGGAAGAAGTGGTCCTTCCAATGGATTGACCCCAAGCCATTTAGAATCTTAGAGAAACCCTGAATCAGTACAAATGAATTTAATTAATTAATCCAGACAAAACAAAAGGGCCACTGGTGAGTGGAAGATCTGACATGGAATTTAAGCTGTCCTTCATTTTGGATCGGATTGCATTCCCCTTGAAGGAACAGGTCCATAGTTTTGGGATACTCTTTGGATGCAGGAATCCTGCTGGATAGGAAGGTGACAACTGTGGCCAGGAGTGCCTTTTACCAGCTTCAGCTAGTTAGCTGGTTGTGGCCTTTCTTAAGCAGAAAATATCTGGCCACTGTGGCCCTTGATTACATTTTGATTAGATTACTGCAATGCACTCTATGTAGGTCTGCCCTTGAAAAGTATTCAGAAGTTTCTATTGGTACAGAATGCTGCAACCAGTATGTTGACTGGAGTGGGTCATAGGG
>NW_015203754.1:0-1533 GCF_001447785.1 Gekko japonicus | reverse complement strand
GTTCACATTCAGGTTGCAGTCAAAAGGAGTGTGTGGGAGTCTGAGGGCAGTGTTTCTACAGGAGAGACCTAGGGTGTGATCAGATGAGGTGTTTGGTCCAATGTCGTCCCTTCTCCCTATTGGACTTAGTGTGGGCATCCAGACAGCGACATCAGTCTTCCATTCCATTTCCCAGTCATCAACCTCCCCATCCTCACCCCCAACTTCCTTGACACCAGAGAAAGTCTGGTATTTACAGCTCAAATTGTCCCACTATGCATTTTCAGCCATCTAGTCACCCCATAGTGTGCTCAAGATATTTGGAGGTCTGTGATTTCTGCTCTCAGGCCGCCATTTTTTCCTCAGCAATATGCACATAATCACATATTCACTACTGGCAAATAAGCAGTTCTGTGCACTGCTCCCTCTAAGCTGAGTTAGTGTGAGCTAGCTCACAGTTTTTTAGCCTCCAGCTCATACACTTTTGTCTTAGCTCAGGAAGGACAGCTCCAGAGCAAACTGATTTATGCAGTAACCAAATCAGTTGCTCACAACTTTAATGTCAGGAGCTCACAAAGTAGAATTTTTGCTCATAGGACTCCAAAGCTTAGAGGGAACATTGGTTCTGTGCATGCTCAAAGTTGAGGGTTTTTTTTAAAAAAGAAGAAGGGTGGTATGTCTGGTCACTCCCTCTCTAGAATAAATAAATCCAGAGAGATTAGAGGCATGTCCAGACTGTGCCAAGCCTCCCGTCTGAATGCATCCCTTCAGAGACATATGTCTCCATGGAAGGCCATATGTAGAGTGTGAGAGGACAAAGGGAGAGAGGAAGGATCAGAGGTCAGCTCCCAGGTTAAGACAAAGAGAGGCATTCCATTTAATTTATTTATTTATTTTATTTATTTGTTACACTTTATATCCCGCTCGAACCCCTGGTTGGGGGTCTCTGAGCGGCTTACACTTCGGTGCTAGCCACCAATTTTTATTTGCCCTAACTATGGCCACATATACTGTAAGGGGGAGGGAAACCTACCGGCACCCCCTGTAGTGGTGGTTGGTAGCTGGTTTCTGTCCTTCTAGCTCCGTCAATTCTCTCAGGTGGGGCTCCCTTCTTCAACTTTGAAGAAAGTGGATACAGGGAACTTTTCCTCACACTCTCCTAATACTAGGACATGGGAAGTAGATAGGCAATAGATACAAGACAGGAAACCCTTCTTAACTCACTGAGTGAATTTGTGGTATTCATTGCCGGGAGAGGTAATGATACCCATGAGCATCAATGATTTTAAAAGGGGGTTAAGACAGTTTCATGGAGGAGAAGTTCATCAGTGGCTAAAAGCCATGGTGAACAAAAGGAACCTCCATATTTAGAGTCTGAAGCCTCTGAAATCCAGAACCAGGAGGAAACATCAGGGCAGGACCTTGACTATTATGTTCAGTTTGCTGGCTCCTCAGAGCAACTGGTTAGCCACCTGCTGTGTGAAACAGCCTGTTGGACTATATGGATTGCCTTTCTGGTCCAGCGAGGTTGTTCTTATGTGCATCTCCAGTTGC
>NW_015203753.1:0-1535 GCF_001447785.1 Gekko japonicus | reverse complement strand
AGCTGCGGAGGCTTGCGAGCAAAAATTATTTGTGAGCTTTTGGCATTAAAGTTATGAGCGAGCGATTGGGCTGCTGCATAAATTAGTTTGCTCTGGAGCCGTCCTTCCTGAGCCAAGACAAAAACGTGTGAGCCGCAGGCTAAAAAACTGTGAGCTAGCTCATACTAACTCAGCTTAGAGGACACACTGCCTGGAGGTCCCTTCCAACTCTTTGATTCTATGATTCTAACCTTATGGTCCACAGCGCACTGAGAAAGGGGTGCCTTTCAGATAATCTCAAAACACATTCTTGATTCTGTGAGCAAAGTCCAGACTTTGAGATCAGACTTGCTTTCCCCTCCTGAATATCATTCAGCGTGAGATCAATCACAGTCCTGTGTCCTGTTCACTAACAAAAAATACCAGTATAGGTTTAGCTCTATAAGCTTCCATTTGAAAGGGGAAAGAATAAGCATTTATGCCTCACTTTCTCCCCACTGGGGACCCAAAGTGGCTTGCAACATGGTTCTCCCCTCCTTCATTTTATCCTGTTTAACCCAGTGAAGCAGGTTAAACAGAGAATGAGTAGCCCAAGGCTACCCTGTGAGCTGTAGTGGTTAAGAGTGATGGACTCTAATCTGGAGAACCAAGTTCAATTCCACACTCCTCCCCATGAGGAGCTCTCTCAGCCCCCACCCCCCAAAAAAGTATGGCTCACCACCTAGTGGTGCATAACGCTAAAGGGCTAGAACTTAAAGCTGCCAGACAATCTTCAGATCTCCTGGCTATACTACACATAGTGCCATACAATAATTATTATTGTTGTTATCCTGTGAGCTTCTGTGATTGAGTTGGCAGGCGATGGAAAATAAAACCTCTACTTGCAGCTGAGGGACAGTCGAATGCTGAAGGCCACCTTGAATCCTGTGGTCATCTGCATAGCTGTAGAGGTTGCTGTGAACTTGTGGCTTTAGTCCCTCTTCCCCGAAGCTAAAAATGGGGTCTGTTGTTGCCAAGCGGCCTGGAGCGGGACAGCCGCTGCCACACCAAGGTGTTCAGCGATGATTAGATTGCCAGCCTCACTTTTCTGTCCCAGTCACAACAGGCCTCTCTCCACTGTTTGCTAACATATTAACCTGGCTTGATTTCCCCGCAGACACGAAACTCCCTCTTTGTCTGCAGCGCTCCCCAATCCTGAAGTGGAAAATTAAGCCCAAGTCCCTGCTGGAACCTGAAACACCTGCATCCTCCAACTCCCCAGGTACGGGCGGCAGAAGGGTGTGTGTGTGGAAAACATCTTCTTTTTTTAAAAAAGCTGTGAATTCAAATCACCGTTCAATAAGAACTCTGCTCCTCAGGCTAAGTTCAAACACCACTGTTCTCAACAAGAGGCATTTCTGTTGCAGTCATCTTGTACTAACAACCGTTTTCCTCTTGCCCGTTTTCCTCTTGCTTTCTGACAGCAGCGTTTAGCATGTTACTGATGCTAGCTAATATGTGCTGCATTCCGATTTCTTGGAGCTGAACGTCTGCTCATGCTAGGTTGATAGAATGTT
>NW_015203752.1:0-1644 GCF_001447785.1 Gekko japonicus | reverse complement strand
ATGACACTGCTTCATTCATGAGATGATGCTTTTTCATAAATATTAGAACTTTATCTGGAAATTCAGTGGATGATGTGTACTCTTCAAAGGGTGCAGAGCCAGCACAGGTACCGGGCCTAAGAATGGGTAGCAAAAAATGGAATTATTGATTACTGCAGGGCAGATATTCTAAAAAACTATTTTTTTAACTCTTCTGTTATAAGGCACATTACGGTATTATTTATTTATTTTTTATTTATTTAATTCAATTTATACCCTGCCCTCCCCGCATATGTGGGCTCACGGCAGCTTACAAGAGGCATAAGCCTACATAAAACATATATAAAACCATTTAAAATCAATTCAATACAATAACATTATAATAGCATTATACTAAACAAAGTGCTCTGGTGTGATGAACAACAGCATGATGCACAACAGCATGATGCACAATACAGTATGCAACAGCATGTGGCTCCGGTCTATGGTTTATTCTGTGCCTAATCATTCTATGGTTTTGAGTTTAGCATTCTGTATTTGGTTCTGTTTATTATGGGAATACTTGATGGATGACCATTAATTGACAAAGTTTCTAAGCAGATTTCTGAATCTTAGGAAATACAAATTTGGCATTCCCTGGCAGTTCTTAGAGTTCATTTCCTGACAGTTATTCGAGATCAATAAACAAACATAAATGGTTTAATCTAGTCAGAATTTTCACTCATTCTTGCCCAAACCCCTGGGCTTATTAAATACCATGGAGATGGGGGACTAATGTAGGACAAGAATAGGACACAATTGAGTGAAAATGCTGGCTGGATCCAATCCATTCAATGTTGTGGGGAAATGTATGTTATTCTGAATCCCTAAAAGAGTGTAAAGTAAAGGTAAAGGTTCCCTTGCTCGAAAGCCAGTCGAATCCGACTCTAGGGTTGCGGTGCTCATCTCCGTTTCAAAGCTGAAGAGCCAGCGCTATCCGAAGACATTTCCGTGGTCATGTGGCCGGCATGACTAAACACCAAGGCGCACGGAACACTGTTAGCTTCCCACCAAAATGGTACCTTTTTATCTACTTGCAATTTCTTGCTTTCGAACTGCTAGGTTGGCAGGAGCTGGAACCAGAGATGGGAGCTCACCCCATCATGCGGCACCCGGGTCTCGAACTGCTGAACTACTGACCTTCCACAGCCTGCAGTTCAGCATCTTAACCACTTGAGTCACCACAGCTCCTTGGAAATAAAAACAGATAATTCAGAGCTCCAACATCGGGGGAGAATTTCAGATAGCGAAAGTTTTGGAAATACCCTCATGTTTAACTATGCATGGCACCCCCACATTATTACCTAAATGTACTCTGTAGAAAAAGGATTCAAGTTAGTTTGCCATATAGCCTAGTATAACTTTCCACTATTGTCTGTGAGCAAATTCTTCAGAAGAACTTAAATCTTTTTGGCTTAACTTTACACTTACACCTAATCTACTTTTATGTCTTGCAATGCAATCCTTAACAGAATTGCATCCTTTGAAGCCTATCAGCTTCAGTGGACTTAGAAGGATGCAAATCTGCTTTAGGACTGCAAAAGACAAGTACCTTTTTGTATTTGCATTGCGTACTAAATTTCAATTTCCATGGAGTCTACCAGGCTCCCTGCATTATTGTACAGA
>NW_015203751.1:0-1594 GCF_001447785.1 Gekko japonicus | reverse complement strand
AACAACAACAAAACATTAGGAAGAACTTCCAAACAGTTAAAGCAGTTCCTCAGTGGAACAGGCTTTCTCGGGAAGTGGTGGGCTCTCCTTCTTTGGAGGTTTCCAAACAGAGGCTAGATGGCCATTTGACAGCAAGGCTGATTCTGTGAACTTAGGCAGATCATGAGAGGGAGGGCAGGAAGGGTTGCCTCAGTGCTTAGTTCTCGTGGCCCTTTCTTACACGCCCAGGGAAATGCTGATCGCCACATTGGGGTCATGAAGCAATTGTTCTCCAGGCCAGTTTGGCTGGAGATCCTGGAGGTTTCTTTGTCATCTTCTGGGCGTGGAATAGCGGTCACTGGAGGTGTGGAGGGGGAGGTATTTGTGAATTTCCTGCATTGTGCAGGGGGTTGGACTAGATGACCCTGGAGGACCTTTCCATGATTCTATTATTCTATATCTGAGGCAATCCTAAATTACACCCTTCTAAATCCATGAAAGTTAATGGATTTAGAAGGGTGCAACTGTTTAGGATTGCACTAATAGGCTTTTTTATTAGTAAGAGGAGCACCTACTTGTAATATAGCTGATCTTCAGAATCTGAAGAAGGCAATGAGTCCATACTGATGGGGAGGGAAGATTGAGGGCCCCAAAGGGGGCGGGAGTTTATTCTCTATTCAAATGTTTACTGGAGGTTTTTATACTGTCATCTCATTTTTCTCTACTTGTGAAATCCAGTCTATTGGATCATGTCACTGGTGAAATCCAGTCTATTGCATGAATTATGCTGTTTTTAGTCCATTGTTCTTGAACTGTGCAATCCATTTTTATTGCATTGCTGGCTGTGTGTATTATCTAATGTCCTGGCCCCACTGGTGAACCTCCTGATGGCACCTGGTATTTCTGGCCACTGTGTGACACAGAGTGTTGGACTGGATGGGCCTTTGGCCTAACATTGCCGTCTCTTATGTTCTTATCCTGGTCTGAATGGCATTGCTCGTATGACTCTGTAATCTGCCTTGAGTCTCCGTGAGGGAAGCCGATGATAAATAAAGGAAGGAGGTCGGCAGGGCATGGGAAGAGAAAAAGAAAGTTGTGCCGTTATCGAATGCATTTTCTGTTTTCTCCTTCCCATGGTTTTTAAGGGAATAATTGAGGCAGGGTAGGGAACCGGCCGTTGCTCACGACTCCTCTCCTTGCATCCAGGAGAAAGGGGGATTGCTGTACTTTGACAGCACATGGTTATAATGGCCAGTTTCCTGAGACCCGTGGCAGGAAACCCCATTTTTCTTACCTACTTCTGGACAGGAGGGAAGGTGGCAGGGTATAGCTCAGTCTCACCAGTTCTCAGAAGGTAGGCAAGGTCAGTTCTTGGAAGGGAGGCCACCAAGGAAGGCTCTGCAGAGGAAGGCCATGGCCGACCACCTCTGCTTCTCCCTTGCCTTGAAACCCCCTTGAAAGCCCCTTGGTGGGATCATCATAAGTTAGCCATGATCCGACAGCTTCTGAGAGACCAAGCTAGCCCGGGCCATCCAAGTCAAAGCAAGAGACTAACCGAAGTGGTTTGCCATTGCCTGACTCCGCACAGCCACCCTGGACTTCCTTGATGGTCTCC
>NW_015203750.1:0-1492 GCF_001447785.1 Gekko japonicus | reverse complement strand
TTCTTCGCTTAGTTTATCCGCTTCACTGCTCGTCAGTGGTGCCAATGCTTCGGTTAATATGCTTCTGAGATCTTCTTTTTCCGCTTCTTGAATCCCTTGAAATCGGAGAGTCAAATTAGATTTTTCCATTTGTAACATCAATAACTTATTTACTTGCATTTCTGCTTTCTTTCCATTTTGCTGACCTTCTTCTTGATTTTCTGCGTATCTTCTGTTGAAACCAGACATTTCTTTGCAATCACCTCCATTTTCTTGGCTGTATCAGTTAACTGCGTCTGTTGACTGCTGGGAACACTTTCCATGCTTACTAAAGTTTGGCTGATTTTCTGCATCTGATCCAGCAGAGGACGAAGCATCTCACTTTCTTGGTGATTGACAGCTGTACCAGAGAGGCGGGAACTAGGACCGGAAGTGATCATTAGCTTCTTCGCTTGCTTTTCCTTCTTCTTGTCCTTGTCTCTTTTGGCCCCCGACATCTTAGCTGTTTGTTTACTTTTTAAAAGTCCATGCTGCACTGCTTGGGACATAATCCCCTTTCTTCGCTTTGACAAAATCCCCAAAAGGTAACTTTACTTCTTTCAATTTTCACTCCCCCCCCCTCTTCAGCTTACAGTCCCAGTCTTATTGGGGGGGCATTCCCCCCTCCTCCCTCCTCTTTTGCGCTTGTATGATGGGGAGGATCCGCTTGTATCTTTTTGCGCTTACGATCGGGAACTCACAGTTTGTTGCCGTTCACTTTCGCTTTTGTACGTTCATTCGCTTCATCACTCTGCGAAGTCCCGGTGGCATTGCTAGTTCCCCTTACGGGGCACTGTGGTGGTGGGGCCTTCGGGGCATGGGACGAACCTCAATTTCCGACCTTCAGGCCGGTAAAGAGGCACTTCCCCTATGCGCCCCCTGGTTCGGAGCCTTTTCTCCAAGGCTCCTTAGGGTCTCCGCTTGTGCGGATTCCCCCAACCGCATGTGGGGGAGTCGACTCTGGGAGCGTCCCGAGAGTGCGACCGCCATTCGCGCCATCTTGTCTTTAGAAGGGTTACCAACTTTCTTTGAATAGCCTGCTCGTGTATCTTTAACTATAATTTGAAATACAGAAATTTAGCCAGTGAAGACTGGAAATAAAGTGAAAAGAAAGGCCACTTGTTTAATTTCTATATCGGTAGTTAAAATCTACAATAATTTTGCACTGCTTAGTTGTTAGTTTTTGTTTTTTTGACAAAGGATGGTGGGTGCAGCTACAAAATGGATGCTACTTGACACAAATCCAGCCCCTAAAGTGGCTGATACAGCTTACATTTAGTCACATATTAAAGAGTTTTATGCTGTCCTGGCAGCTGCCGTTGAAGCAACATTTTTAAAAATCTGCTGATGGCCAATCACAAGTCTTGTTGTGCAAAAGCCCCATCTGGCCTCACTCACTTTTTTGTTCAGATTTCCTGGGACAGAATATGGAAGGTGAAAGTATAAAATGGCTGAAGTGGAGTCAGTTAACCCC
>NW_015203749.1:0-1829 GCF_001447785.1 Gekko japonicus | reverse complement strand
GCCAATGCTATGCTGGGGATTATTAGGACTATTTTTCTGACTTAAAGTCATGTTGAGGGCATTATTTGCCACAGATGGGAATTCACTCTTTAAAATGGCAGCAAGTTCCCAGGATGAACTTGGGGTCGCCCATCCCATCTAGTTTCACTCTAACCACTTGATCCCTGGTCGAATCGAAATGTTTGTTTTGCCCTCTTGGCTGTTTCTGAAGCCTTGGCATGTATGTTCTCCATCCTGGTTTGTCTGAACATTGACTGACTGCTTGCACCATCTGTATAGGTCAAATGTGCTTGCTCCGGAAAATTCCAGAAGCTACCATGCAGCTGCTACAGAAAGTGACAGAACCACGGCTGTGTGAAGATTTCAAAGCCATCCTGGATTAACGGATAAACTGCCTCCTGTCTTGAGAGTCACCTTCCGTTTTAGAGCTTGACAAAATGTCCGCACAGGTCCTTGACAACAGAATACCCGAGAATATAATTGTGTGTTTAAACACTGTACTTGGAAACTTTTCAACCATTGTAGCATTTAAAAGAAAAATGTGATAAACCATAATACAGCAATCGCAATAACAAACTCTTCATAGTCCTGGAATGTGTAACTTATGAAATATGTTTCCCTGGGGGTTTGTTTTGCTTTTGCAAAGAAATCGCGAAAGGAAACACTTCTGTGTTAAAGGTTCACAGCCTGAAGTTCACTGGTTCATCTCTGAAGAAGTATTGGTATACTGCCACAGGAAGTGGTGGGTGCTACAAGCATGGACGGCTTCAAAAGGGAATTAGATAAGCATATGGAGCAGAGGTCCATCAGTGGCTATTAGCCACAAGGTATAGCTAGGGGCTCTGGGGCAAGTGATGCTCTGTCTTCTTGGTGCTTGGGGGGGGGGTCAACAGTGGGAGGGCTTCTAATGTCCTGGCCCCACTGCTGGACCTCCTGATGGCACTGGTATTTCTGGCCACTGTGTGACACAGAGTGTTGGACTGGATGGGCCTTTGGCCTGATCCAACATTGGCGTCTCTTATGTTCTTATGTTCTTATGTACGTTGCCTCAGTTAAGAGTTTGAGCAAAGCTTACCTTTTGAAGCAGAAGCCAACTCTGTTAGGAACTTGTAGGTAAAACCAGAAATTCAGGAGGATTTGACAGATGAAGTTTTTGCTGCTGTTCGTCAAATTACCAATGTATTGTGAATAAACTACTGGATATTAGGAAAACCTTGTTTCCAGTAAGAGTTGTGCAACAGTGGGATCAGCTCCCCCTCACTGGCAGTCTTTAAGCAGCGGGACAAAGCCCGCTGAGGGACTGTCAGCATGGCTTCTGCAAAAGGAATTCCTGCCTCACTCACCTTTTGGAGTTCCTTGAGAAAGTGAACAAGCATGTAGACAATGGTGACCTGGCAGACATTATATACCTTGACTTTCAAGAGGCTTTGGACAAAGTACCTTACCAAAGACTCCTGGGTAAAATTGGCAGTCATGGGATGAGTTCTCTTATGAATTAAAAATTGGTTAAATGAAAGGAACCAAAGAATAGGACTCAATGGACCTTTCTCACAATGGAGGGAAGCAAGCAGTGGGGTCCCACAAGGATCGGTATCGGGGCCAGTGCTATTTAATTTATTCATAAATTATCTGGAACTAGGGGTGAGTCGTGTAGTGGCCAAGTTTGCAGATGACACTAAATTATTGAGGATGATGAAAACCAAGGCTGACTGAAAAGTTCCAGAAGGACCGTCACAAACTCAGTGAGTGGACAACAATGTGGCAAATGAAATTCAGTGTCGTTCAGTGTAAGGTGTAATACACACTGGGACAAAAAAATCCCAACTTCA
>NW_015203748.1:0-1778 GCF_001447785.1 Gekko japonicus | reverse complement strand
GGAACCAACTGCCCAATCAGCCGGAGATGATAAAAGGCCGACTTGGCTGTGGCAGCTCCCTGGGCCACCATGGTAAGGGAGGGATCCAGGAGCACCACAAACTCCAAACCTCCGGGACTGGGACTAATATTGTCACTCTTCATGCAAGAGGATCTGGGGGGGAAGGTGTTAAGAATCCCTATTAATTGGGTGAGAAGCAATACTGAGAGATGAGTGTGCATGTGTGCATTGGCCCCGGGGGACTCCGATGGTAGCAATGCTGACCTCCAGGTGGGACCTGGAAATCCCCCAGAATTGTTCATCTCCAGACTACAGAGATCAGTTCCCCTGGAGAAAACGGATGCTTTGGAGGTTGGACACCACTGAGGTTCCTCTCCTCTCTGGGCTCAATCCCCAAATCTCTAGGAGTTTCCCAACCTGGAGCTCACAACTTTAACCCCTCCATCCCCCATCAGTGTTGGGGAACTTGACAAAACCCTATCTTAGAGAGATCCCTAAAACCAAGACTTTTTTGTAGAAAAAGCCCAGCAGGAACGCATTAGAATAATAGGCCACACCCAATAGCAGGAACTCATTAGCACATTGGGCCACACCCCTGACAGCACCACTCATTAGCATATTAGGCCACACCCACATATTACCAGAAGTGTGGTCATCCAGCCACACCCACCTTTCGCTTGTCATTCTGTTTACCTTGTTTGTTGTCAAAACCCAGGGCCTTTTTTTGTAGCAGCAACTCCTTTGCATGTTAGGCCACACACCCCTAATGTAGCCAATCCTAATGAGTTTCTGCTGTTGGGTGTAGCCTATTATGCTAATAAGTTCCTGCTGGGCGTGGCCAACTCAGGAGCCAGCCAAAAATAGCCCTGCCTAAAACGAAGATCACATTCCTACCAGGACTTCATCATGGCCCCTTCGTTTCTCTTGGTCTCGGCGATTCCCTCGGCTACGCTGAGCCTCGCTGTCGACTTCCTTTTATTTCTGAGTGTATAACATTCATGTCTCAGGCTGCGCTGTCAGTTTTATTAGTTGCCAGCTCCAATGTCGTGCGTGCATAAAATCCACACAGGGAAGACTGGCGCGCCCCAATGAAATTTCAGCGTGTCACTGCCTGTTTGCACATTTAAACCGGATCATTGTTTCTCTTCTGACAAGAGCAATGTCTCGGGGAGAAATTACCAGCCTCCGAACAGGTAGCTAAACAAACAAATATACCCAGGTGGAGATGTTTCGAGAGCACACCTGAATTTCAGCTGTCGTGGCTCACAGTGACACCGCGATCTTGACACAGCGCTCCGTTTTGTATTTGGAAATATGTCCGCATGGTAGCTCTGATGTTCTACTGCAAGGGCATTTGGATGGGCACTTGTTGAGTGGCATTTGGCCACCACCTCTCCAAGGGGCTTTAAGTCTGTTGGTGCATCAAGAATGTGGATGGACTATAGATGTTTTAATGTGCTGCGTTCCCAGTGTTTAGCGCCATCTCAGAGAGCATCTGATGGTTCCTCTTCTTAACGTTAGCTAACATATTTGATGTCTAACAGATTTAGAGTTCTGTGGCACCTTTAAGACCAACAAAGGTTTATTCAAGGTCTGAGCTTTCGTGTGCATGTAAAGGTAAAGGTAAAGGTTCCCTTGCTCGAAAGCCAGTCGAGTCCGACTCTAGGGTTGCGGTGCTCATCTGCGTTTCAAAGCCGAAGAGCCAGCGCTATCCGAAGACGTTTCCGTGGTCATGTGTGCAAGTACATGTTTCCAAATACGTTGGAATGGAAGGTAGA
>NW_015203747.1:0-1558 GCF_001447785.1 Gekko japonicus | reverse complement strand
TGTTAAACAACATAGGGGAAAGCACCGCCTCCTGAAACACATAAAGATTAGTGGATGCCTTCAGGACAGCTGTTCCCCTAGTGCCACCCTTTGTCCCTGACCCTGAAGAAAGGATGCGAGCCATTGCAAGGCAAGACGGTGCAAGACTCCGGTGACGGCGAGGCGGTGAATCAGTAGCTGATGGTCGACCATGTCGAACGCTGCCAACAGGACTAGCGACAGCAGCACTGCTGATCCGCCTCGATCCAGATGCCTCCAAAGGTCATCTGTGAGGGCAACCAGTGCTGTCTCCATCCTGTGTCCTGGGTGGAAGCCAGACTGGAAGGGGTCTAAGACGGAAGCGTCATCCAGAAAGCTCTGTAACTGTATCACCAGCAAATAGGAAACTGGCTGATAGTTGGCCAGTTTGGCCGGATCTAAAGTTGTTTTTTTCAGGAGAGGGCGGACCATTGCTTCCTTGAGTGCCCCTGGGAACTGCCCCTCAGAGAGGGACTTGTTGACAATCTCCCTTAGGGCATCTTGAAACCCCACATGGCCCGCTTTAATGAGCCAGGAAGGGCATGGACCAAGGCTGCATGTGGTTGGGTGCACTGTCAGGAGCAATCTGTTGACTTCCTCCAGGCTGAGTGGGCTGAAACAACCCAAATCCGAAGTCGAGGACGTGCAAGGGGCCTCGAGTTCACTCACTGTTTCATCTGTGGCCGGGAGGTCGCGGCGGAGTGCCAAGACTTTGTCTGTGAAATAGCTCGCAAATGCCTCACAGTCGATATCCAATTCCCTAGCGTTTGATCTGCCCTGTGGCAGATCTGTTAAAGACCGAATCATTCTAAATAATTGGGTGGGGCGTGAGCTTGCAGATGCAATCATAGCCACATAAAACTCTCTCTTTGCAGTTTTGACTGCTATCTCATAAGGATCTCATAAACGTCCTATAAGATGTTCTTGTAGCTTCATCTTGAGCACGGCACCACCGTCTCGCTAACTGTCTCAGCTCTCGCTTCATAAGCCGCAACTCCTGGGTAAACCAGGGGGCAAGCCTAGAGTGAGGGTGCAGAGGGCGCCGGGGAGCAGTCTCGTCGATGGCTGCAGAAAGTTGGCTGTGCCAGTCCTCTACAAGTTCATCTAACAATTCACCAAGGGGCATCGGATCCTGCAGGGCCATCTGAAGCCTCACTGGGTCCATTTGGCTCTGCGGGCGAGCCAAAATCTGCTCGCCACCTAAATAGGGTCTGGGTGGAACATTCACACGGGCCCTCAGGGCATGGTGGTCTGACCATGGTACTGACAAAGCAGTAATCCGGTCCACAGTCACCCCAGCCATGAAGATCAAATCGAGCGTGTGCCCTGCCTGATGCGTGGGGGTCGTTACAAATTGGGAGAGTCCCAACGCCGCCATGGACGACATTAGGTCCGCTGCCTGACTAGAAGCCGCGTCACTGGCATGGACGTTGAAATCACCCAAAACTAATAGCCCAGGGTGTTCCAGTGCCCAGCCTGATATGGCTTCCATCAGGGACGGCAGGCCATTGCCCGGTGTGTTAGACGGTCGGTACACCAG
>NW_015203746.1:0-1568 GCF_001447785.1 Gekko japonicus | reverse complement strand
TCCTGCCCAAAAATAGCCCTGGCTGTTCATTCCCACAATCTGCACCTGACCACGAATCTCAAATCTTTCTCTCATTGGTGGATGTCAAGTCAGTAGGAACTTCATACTAAGGTCCCATGGTGCAGTGGTGGTGGTTGTTTTTTTAAAAAGTTTTTTTTTAATTTCGTACATATAAAATAGACAATCAACGTACAAACACACATGCATAGATAATTGGGGAAGATTTATCGCGTCATTCTTTTCATGTTGTCATTTGACCTCATACCTTTTGCTCACAGGTGTATATGTAGTTCTTATTTCTTTTAAATTTTGGCTGTAAGTCTAGGAATTTAATATGTTATGTTCCTCTATCCATCTGTAAAACCTTAACCATGTGTTCTCAAAATCTTCGTTGTTAAAGTGGTTGGACTAGGGTCAGGAAGAGCTGGGTTCGAATCCCTGCACTGCCATGGAAGCCGGCTGGGTAACCTTGGGCCAGTCACACACTCTCAGCCTAACCTACCTCGCAGGGTTGTTGTGAGGACCAAATGGAGGAGAGGAGAACAACAGGAGCTGCCTTGGGAGCCAGTTGTAATTCTTTTTGAGTCCCAGTATAACAGATTTTTCCCCCTGTTGTAGCATCAACTAAAGCAGGGTACCAACTCTGGGTTTGGAAATTCCTGGAGAATTGGGAAGGGCAGAGTTTCAGGAGGAAAGGGAACTCGGTAGGGATATGACATCATAGAGTCCACCCACGTGAAGCTGCCGTGTTAATTTATTTATTTATTTTTCGAATTTCTGCCCTGCCCTCCCGGCCGAAGCCGGCTCAGGGTGGCTTACATAAAAACAAGTAAGTTACATTAAAACATAAGTTACAATTAAAACAGTTCTAAAACCATAATAAAGTGCTAGTAGTCGTCGTTGTCCGTATGACAGTAGCAGCCGTTGTTCAGAGTTCTCAGCTCGCAGTCGGCTCACAGTGTTCATTTTGATTGTCCTTGCAGTGGTGGCAATTTCCGGAACCCAGTGCCCTGTCACATTCAACCATCCGATGTTCTTCATTGGGGGTGGCGGCGGCTCCCAAAAGCCTGGTGGAAGAGCTCCGTTTGACAGGCCCTGTGGAACTGTAAAAGGTCCCGCAGGGCCCTGATCTCCTCCGGGAGCTCATTCCACCAGGATGGGGCTGCCACCGAGAAAGCCCTGGTCCTGGTTGTCGATAGCCTCACCTCCTTAAGACCCAGGAGGCCCAGCTGGTTCTGAGCCCCTGACCGCAGTGCTCTCTGGGGGACATGTGGGGAAAGGCGATCCCTCAGGTATGTAGGTCCCTGACCATGTAGGCCTTCTCTGTTTTCTCTGTAGTCTGGAGATCAATTATGATTCTTGGGGAACTCCAGGCCCCACCTGGGGGTTGGCATCCCTGTACGGCAGTCACCCATGTGCATGAGGTGACCTTTGGGTCTGTCTCTAGAAGCCTCGGTCTGATAGAGTAGGACTCTTAGAAGAATGTGTTTTCACTGTGGGTGAAAATATCAGGATGGGTTCGTGAAGTGCTCCGTTGCATACCCAAAGCCCCAATGTCCGTAGCCCGC
>NW_015203745.1:0-1545 GCF_001447785.1 Gekko japonicus | reverse complement strand
TTAGAAGAGGAATGAACTATCATCGAGTTTGGTGGAGGTTGAGTAAATAAGAATTTTCCAAAAGATTCTTGAAATTTATAAAGGCTGTCAAACGTTTCAATATTGGAGTGATGGAGGCAGGATGGTCCCAAGACTTCTTGAGGACTGAAAGGTGGACCAGAAGCAATGGGAGAATTGTCGAAGGTGGCAAATCCGCTTGGACTAACTTATGGATGACGTCAGTCACTGCAGGAGTTTCTGTAGAGCCTTGTATTTGAAAAGCCGTAGCCATTCACGTAATAAGCTCCAAATAGGCTTTCAGGCCTTCCGTGGGAGAGATGGAACCCGAAGGATGGGCCTCGTCCTCGAGAGGAAGGATATCAGGGTCAAGATCACCAGACACAGTACGGTCAGATACAGAGTCCAGAGAAGGTGATCGAAGCATTTGGGAGACATCAATAGGTGTTTTATCACCCGCGGGAAGATGATACCGAGGTTTTAAGGGAGAACACTTCGGGGCATCCGCAGACATTGATACATCTGGAGGCTGATTGAGCCCCAGGGAATGGACCAAGGCTACCGAGTGGGAACGCCTGGAGTAGGACAAAGTCGGCCGGCCTCCATAGCGGTCAGTTTTTCCAAACTGGTCATAACGATCTTGGCGAGAAGTAGAAGACCTGGAATAAGAGCGCAGGTAATATGCTCTACGGTGCCAGACATCTGGAGACCAGGATCGATAATCGGATGCCAATCTCGATGGAGAAGGCGAGCGATGATAATGGTGTGGTCTGCGAGTATAGCGGGACCTTGACCTGGATCGACTTTACATGAAACGCTCCCTGTCATCCAAAGGATGGATAGGGATATGGAAGCCTCGGGAGTGAGACCGAGATGCACGATGAGAGGAAAGTTGCTGGACAGATGACTTGGAATGCTGACCAGGTGGAATATGACAGTTAAAACAAGGTAGGTGGAGGAGTTGAAGGCTGAAGACTTGGCTTATGTGAAGGTGGAGCCGCAGAAGAGACCACCAGAGTCGATGTTGAGAGACTGGAGATCACCACGGGATTGGGTTTTGGAGCCGGAGTCAATGCTGAAGGCTTCAATTTTGGCTTAGCTGACCGTTTGTCTTCATGCTTTTGAGACTTATGCTTTAAGGATTTTGCATTGTCAGAGTGTTTTGGTGGAACAGAAGACTTGGATGCAACCGAGGACATCATAGGACACAAAGCTTCCTCGAGAAGAGACGTTCTAAGTTGGGCTGCCCTGTGTCTACGGGCCTGTCAAGTAAAGTTCGCGCAATGGGGACAGGAATCAACCCGGTGAGGCTCGCCCAGACAAAACAAACAAAGATCGCGGCTGTCTGAGGGAAGTTTCGCTGGGCAACAGCAACACGTCTTAAAGAATTTTGTGCGTCCCATAGAAATACCTCCCCAGCCGGGGGGGGAGGGGGGCGAACAGAAACAAAAGTAAGGAAAAATAGTAAACAATTTTTTTTTCAGGAGGAATAAGAAGAAATAACAAAAAATAATAAAGGTAAGGAGAAGAAACCAGGAGAGAAGTACT
>NW_015203744.1:0-1590 GCF_001447785.1 Gekko japonicus | reverse complement strand
AATTTTAGTGGATAGAAGAGCTGTAGCAGGTTGCAGCCAATACATTTTTGAGCTTAGCATCTCATCAGTTCCCAGCCACAATTAAATGCTAAACACATTTGTCATTCACTATTATGGCTTCCAAATTATTTCTCAGACACATTCTAAGGTTAGAGTTCTCTCCTCCCCCCAGAATTACCATGCTTTGAGAACTCCACATTCCAGGATGGAGGGTGATGAAAAGATCTATTGGTTGTCATAAAGCTACCACTCCCACAGATCACCAGTGGCAAATGATTTAGTGTATATGGTAAAAATTTATTTGATGTGATGTTGAAGCTAGAGCTGTTATTCAAGGAACCAGCTCATTCAGTATATCTCCCTACAAATTTTGTACAGTATGTCTGCCTGCAAAGCATTATACTTCTTTCTGAGACCTTGTGGGAAAATATAATGTTTAAGGATAGAAAAGGCTGACAGTGGAGAAAGTTGGAAAAAGCCTGCTAGCTTAATAGCAGCAACTGACTATCATATGGGGTGACTTTGTTTTCTTTTCCTGTTTGAAGATCCTTAAGTCTGGGTGTGGTCAGAGGCAATGCTCCCTCAGAGGTTCCCATACTTATTTGGCCTACCGTTCCCTTTTCAGAAAAATAATAATCACTCAGCGCCTCTCTGGACATCTACCTTCAAGAAATGGATAAAAAGATGCAATTTGTGGATCTGCACCTGGATCATTCCAGCCCATTTGGATTGTTCCAGCACCCCCAAGGGGGCAGTATTGCCCACTTTGGGAACCAGTGTGTAAGCTATGGAGTCCTGTGAGCAAAAAGCTGTGAGCAGGCAATTTGGCTACTGCATAAATTAGTTTGCTCTGGAGCCACACTTCTTGAGTTAAGACAAAAATGTGTGAGCCAGAGGCTAAAAAACTGTGAGCTAACTCACACTAACTCAGCTTAGAGGAAACACTGGTCAGAGGTGTGAGCCATTGCTGTGAACTGAAGGGCAAGAGCCAAAGGACTCTTGGCCCTTGGCTGTTAGCGTGTGGCTGGCAGCTAGGGTCCTATGGAATGAGGACCTACCCAGACTGTGTTTTTATTTATTTGTCTTGTATGATGTTTTCACTATGTAAATATTGTGTGTGTATGTTATTTCTGTGTTTTAATATAGGGTTTTATATTAGGGTTGTAAGCCTCCAGGTGGGGCCTGGAGATCTCCCGCTTTTATAACTGATCTCCAGGTAGGGCTGCCATTCCCTGTGGGGGAGCACGGGGGTTTACCCACTTTTAGGGCCCCCGATCCACCAGCCCAGATCTGGCCAATGGGGGGAACCCCACCCCCAAAGTGCCACGTTCAGGCCAATGTGCCCAGCGCGATGACATCACCTGGAGGAGACATCATTGCACAGAACATGTTGTGGGAGGACGCTCTGTAATTTGAGAAAAACTCTATGGTTTTTCCTCAAATTATAGAGGCCCTGCCCACAACATGCCCTGTGTAATGACATCACTTCCAGGTGATGTCATCATGGCACGTGTGCTTTGTGCACACACTGAAGACTTCCTGACAAGGAAGAACAACCCCACCACCAACAGCCAGGTAAGACCTGGCAAC
>NW_015203743.1:0-1559 GCF_001447785.1 Gekko japonicus | reverse complement strand
CCCTTGGTGAGTTGTTGGATGAGCTAGTGAAGGATTGGCATAACCAATTCTCCAAAGTCATCCACGAAATCACTCCCCAGCACCCTCTCTACCCTCGTGCCAAACTAGTCCCATGGTATACCCCGGAGCTACCGAGGATGAAACTAAAGCTGAGACTGCTAGAGCGAGTATGGCGGCGTGCTCATGACGAAGTTGCAAAAGCACTTTATAGGACATTTGTGAAAGCCTAGGAGATAGCAGTGAAGGCTGCTAAGAAGAATTTCTACGCAGCCTCCATTGTGTCTGCAAGCCCTCACCCAGCCCGACTGTTTAGGACAATCCAGTCTTTAAATGCTTTGCCACAAGACAAGCAAAATGATAAGGAATTGGCTATTGGCTGTGAAGCATTAGCAAGCTGTTCTGCAGCCAAAATCTTGTCACTCCAACAGAACATCCTGGCCAGTTGATACAGTAAGAGAACTGGAAGCCCCTTGTCCGTCTTCGGGTCCATTTTTGGACCATTTCAGTCAGCTCTCCCAGGAACAGGTTGACAAGATCCTGGCAGCTGTAAAGCCCACTACTTGCCTCCTCAACCTGTGCCTATCTTGGCTGGTCATGGCTTATGGAGATGGTATTCAGGTTCCCCTGGGGGATACAATCAATCTATCCCTGTCTTCTGGGATATTCCCAGTGGGTTTGAAAGAGGCAGTGGTGCGTCTGCTCTTTAAACAGCCATCAGCAGACCCTATTGGTTCTTTGCCAACTACCGCCAAGTATCGAACCCACTGTTTCTGGGCAAGGTGGTTGAGAGAGCGGTGGCTGAGTAGCTTCAAGTCTTCTTGGATGACGTCTCTATCCTGGATCTATTCCAGCACGGCTTCCGCCCTGGCCACAGGATGGAGACCGTGTTGGTAGCCCCCACAGATTACCTCTGGAGACACCTGGATCGAGGCAGGTCGGCACTGCTGTTGCTTCTTAATCTCACGGCAGCATTTGACATGGTCAATTATGACCCTCTGACCCACCACCTCGCCAATGCTGGGATACAGCAGACTGCTTTACAATGGCTTTCCTCCTTCCTCCATGGTCAGGGACAGAGTGTGGCACTTGGAGAGAGGTTATATCTACGATACCCACTGGAATGCAGCGTACTGCAGGGGGTCATCTTCTCTTCAATGCTGTTTAACATCTATAAGCACCCCCTTGCCCAGCTGGTCTGGGGGTTTGGGCTGGGTTGTCACCAGTATGCTGATAACACCCAACTATATCTGTTGATGGACAGTCTCAGCCCCAGATGTTTTGGACAGGGCATTAGGGGCCATGGCTGGTTACAGCAGAGCTGGCTGAAACTAAATACAATGAAGATGGAGGTCCTGCACCTGAGTCATGGGGGACTGGGATTGGAAATCCCACTCCCAATGCTTGGTGAGGAGCCTGGGGGTGATTCTGGATGCCTCACTTTCCATGGGGGCCCAAGGTCACCACCGTTGCCAGGTCAGTCTTTTATCATCTTCGCCTGGTCAGGCAACTGGTTCCCTATCTCTTCCCCGAGGACTTAGCTACTGTGATCCATGCAAGGG
>NW_015203742.1:0-1572 GCF_001447785.1 Gekko japonicus | reverse complement strand
GCTAGGGTTAGGGTGAGGGTGAGGGTGAGAGTTAGGGTTAGGGGTAGAGTATGGGCTGTGATTAGGGTTAGGGTTAGAGCTATTGCTAGGGTTAGGGCTAGGGTTAGGATTAGTGTTAGGTTTAGGGTTAGGTTTAGGGCTAGGGCTAGGGTTAGGGTTTGGGTTTGGGTTTGGTTTAGGGCTTGGGCTAAGGTTAGCTTGAGCTAAGGTTATGGTTATGGTTAGGGCTACGGTTAGGGTAAGGGTTAATGTTTAGTTTTAGGGCTAGGTTTAGGGTTAGGGTTAGGTTTAGGGTGAGGGTTAGGTATAGGGTTAGGGTTAGAGTTAGGGTTGTGATTAGGGTTAGGGCTATTGCTAGGGTTAGGTTTAAAGCTAGGGCTAGGGCTAGAGTTAGTCCTAGGGTTAGGGTTGGGGTAGGGTTAGTGTTAAGGCTAGGGCTAGGGTTAGGGGTAGGGTTAAGCTTAGGGTTAATGTTAGGGTTAGGTTTAGGGCTAGGGTTAGGGTTAAGTTTAGGTTTAGGGTTAGGACTAGGGCTAGTGTTAGGGTTATGTTTAGAGTAAGGGTTAGGGCTAGGGTTAGGTTTAGGCCTAGGCCTAGGGTTTGGGTTAGGGTTTGGGTGAGGGTTAGGTTTAGGGTTAGGGTTGGGGTAAGGGTTAGGTCTAGGTCTAGGTTTAGGGTTAGGTTTAGGGTTAGGGTTAGTGAGGTTTAGGTCTAGGGCTAGGGTTAGGGTTAGAGTTAGGGTTAGGGTTTGGGCTACGGTTATTGTTAGGACTAGGGTTAGGTTTCGGCTTAGGGTTAGGTTTAGTGTTAAGTTTAGGGTGAGGGTTAGGGTTAGGTTTAGTTTTGGGGTTAGAGCTAGGGTTAAGTTTTGGGTAGGGTGAGGGCCTAGGGTTAGGGTTAGGATAAGGGTTAAGCCTAGGGTTAGGGTGAAGGTTAGGTTCAGGGCTAGGGTTAGGGTTTAGGGTTATGGATAGGGTTAGTGTTAGGTTTACGGTTATGGTTAGGGCTAGGGCTAGGGCTTGGGCTAGGGTTAGGGTTAGGGTTAGTTTTAGGATTAGGGTTAGGGTTTGGGCTAGGGTTAGGGTTAGGTTTAGGGCCATGGCTAGGGCTAGGGTTAGGCTTAGAACTAGGGCTAGGGTTTAGGGTTAGGGTTAGAGTGAGGGTTAGGTTTACAATTAGGGTTAGGGTTATGGTTAGGGTTAGGGTCAGTGTTAGGGCTAGGGTTAGCGTTTGGGTTAGGGTTATTGCTATGGTTATGGCTATGGTTAGGGTTAGGAAAATAGATTTTTATTTTTAAATTAACCTTTCTACATAAAATTACAATGTTACTAAATTACAAAGATTTTTTTTCCATCGTCGAATTTTAAAGTGCAAATAAGACATATAGAATTAATAAAACTTATAAATCTTATGAAACGTATAAAATTCAGAAAACTTTTGAAACTTATAGAAACTTATAAAAACTTATCAAATTCGGAAAACTTGTTAAACTTTAAAAACTCCATCAGTTCTATCTTGTGCTATGGGGTTTAACTGCTGCCCTTGCTTCTGCTAGTTTGGTTTCCCTCGCCT
>NW_015203741.1:0-1566 GCF_001447785.1 Gekko japonicus | reverse complement strand
TGAACCTTGCTGATCAACGACCTCGGACTCCCTTGACTCTGCTTTCCTGAGCAGCCCATGAACTCTGACTGCTGCTAAACCGGTATCTGATCTCTGGACTGGCCTCTTGACTGTGATCTAGCACTTCCTGGACTGGACTCTTGACTGTGATCTAGCACTGTTGCCTTGCTCTGCCTGTATTCCAAGGCAATATGCAAACCAGAACCCTGGAAAACCCAGTGGTCTGTTCACATGCATGCAAAATATGTGTGTTGCCCCTATTCAAATAACATGGAAACAGTGTGTATCGAAACCATTCTGGGTAGCACATGCCACCAATACATGCAACCACCATGTTCCTGGCACATGTGAATACCATCTCTGAAAAGGGCTAACATGTACAGCTGAACACACAATGTTAACCCTCCCTTTATCCAGACACTGGCCCCCACTTTCACTTTGGGGTGAAAGTGTGTTGGCTCTTCTTTATGGAACAAGTGTATGCACATTCAGTGCAACATGCATACAGTGCTAGAGAACCAGTATTTTTTATGTCGAGGGTGAAATATCTTTAGCTGGGGATTCAGGTTTCCTTCTTTTGTGCAGAAAGAGGCTGGATCACAGGAATAGTTTCATCCTTCCACACGGGAGAGGGAATTCAAGATGGCTCCAACAGTGTGCCTATTAATCACAGACTTTTCTGCAGAGGACAAAAATCCTGTACACGGCTGAGCGAGATTTAAATTGCTGATGAGCATCAGCCTGGTTACGAACTGTTTGGAAACAAGCTAATGGATTCAATTTTCGCTTCTCATCTCTATCAGAACATCTGTTTCTACCGCGGGAGCAGCAATAACAACGAAGGGAGTTACAGTGCCCATTTTGTTCCCTTGCGATTGCTTTTAAATTGAAATGCTGAAATGTCACAAGGAGGATGGAAAAGAGGACACAAGACCTTTTCAGACATTACAATCATGCGTGATGGGAGCCTGACAACTGGGTGTAAGATCCTCTCAATATGCAGGGTAGCCGTGTTGTATGAACAGGGGGAATGGGCGCATTGACCCGTTCTGTCTTTCTGTATTTACCCCCTTGTTTTCCTAAGACCCTGGGACCGGCTGCTTGCGCCCGGGCTTATTACAGCCATTTCTGCCACTCACACCACAACCCAGTTTTTGAAACAAGGTACTCTTACCTAACTATTCCTTCACAAAAAGACAGAAGTAACCACACTTCACTTGTATATTGTTCACACAGCCTCTTCTCAATCCAGCTACATTTCTAAGATTACTCATACAAAACACACTCGTGTCCCACAACATCCCTTACATTTCTGCACTTCCTCTAAGGAACTCAGGGCTGCGTACGTGGCCCTCCTCTCCCCCATTTTATCCTCCCAACAACCCTGTGAGGTAGGTTAGAGTGAGCGAGATTGGTCCCCATGGGCCTCACAGCTGAGTGAGGATCCCAGTCAGAGACTACACCGTACTGGCTTTCTGTAGATGAACCGGAAAGATATATATATTTACAAGACATGATCAAAGCTGCCTTGCGAACGTACCTGTGAACACCAAACTGGCATTTTCA
>NW_015203740.1:0-1654 GCF_001447785.1 Gekko japonicus | reverse complement strand
CTCTGCTGGCTCAGACCAGTTTATGAGAAACAACATAAATGCAGGGGTCAGTTCCTGCAGGAGCGCACAGGAGCAGAGCTCCGGCAGTAAAGAGCCCAGGGGGTGGGCACATGCAACAAGCCCCGCCCCCCTGCTCCCAGCAGCCCTCAGTCAGAGCAAGAAGCAGCCAGGTCAGTTGCAGAGCCCCCCCGGCCCCCCAGTCCAAAACAGTCCAGTGGCACCTTTAAGACAAGGTTTTATTCAGGTACAAGCTCTCCCTCCTCTTAAAGGACAGATCTGCACGTTCCTCCCCTCCAATAGCTGGCAATCCAAAACAGTCCAGTGAAGCCTGAGCGGTGGGTGTTGCCTTCTGACACACTTCCGGTGAAGTCAGGGGGTGTGGCATATGCAAATACGTTATGCTAATGAGTTGTGCTAATGAGCTCCTTGCACCTCTTTTTCTACTAAATGACCCCTGCGTAAATGAGATCTCCATGCAAATTACATAATATAATTTGTATTGCGGCATTTCTACACAGCCAATGTGGGACTTATTCATGGAAGTTCATCTGTAGTACGAATAAACTTTGCTCATATATAACATGGTTTACACAGACTAGCCTGTATGAGCCATTAAACCACAAAAATTTGCAAATTAGTAGCCAAATATAAGAGAGCCTGCAGTGGCTTAAGTGGTTGAGATGCTGAACTGCAGGCTGGAAGGTCAGTAGTTCAGCACTTCGAGACTCGAGTGCCACATGACGGAGTGAGCTCCCCTCTCTGGTCCCAGCTCCTGCCAACCTAGCAGTTGGAAAGCAAGAAATTGCAAGTAGATAAATAGGTACCGCTTCGGTGGGAAGATAACAGCGTTCCGTGCACCTTGGCGTCTAGTCATGCTGGCCACATGACCACGGAAATGTCTTTGGACAGCGCTGGCTCTTCGGCTTGGAAACGGAGATGAGTACCGCATTCCTAGAGTCAGACTCGACTGGCTTTCAAGCAAGGGAAACCTTTACCTTTACTAGCCAAATATAAAACATGGATCAACCTTAAGCCTATGTATGAACATGACTTGAAACCCAGGCCTGAGTTCAACTACTGTTATTGATCGCAATGTTACAAATAATGTTGTACCAAAGCATGGAGATACTATTTCTTTCCCAAAATCCATCTTTCGGGGAAATCACCACTCATGATGTTGATTGGAAAGTACCTTTTCACTTCCTCATGTAAGATGACAATCTGTATACACTTTTGGGTGAACCTTTGCATTCTTACATATATCTTTTTGGCCCTCTAGGGGCCATCAAAGCAGCATTATAAAAACTATATAAAACAGAACACATCCATTATAAAAAAGATCAAATTGATAACAAACTAGGAACCTAAATCTAGATTTAGATTTAAATTTAGGCTACTGATATTGTTAATTTTAGGGTATTAGACATCTATAGTTGTACATATTGGCAACAGTTTCAGTTTAATCACACTGGTTTATTTTAATATTTATAAATTGTATTGTATACTCTGTACTGTAATATTTTCTTATTGTAAACACTTCACAGTATTTTGATACGTGATTTTTTTAAAAAAAATTAAAAACCAGGAATTGAGGAGCCGGATCAACACCGTAAAGTGATTCTTAGCTCTCAAAGATGTATTTTATTTTCTAAAA
>NW_015203739.1:0-1571 GCF_001447785.1 Gekko japonicus | reverse complement strand
TGGACTGATTTTGGCTCCAGTTTTGTTGTTTTTGCAGTCTTTGTCCTTTGCATGCCCGTGGCGACTGGCGAGGGAGAAGTGCCCCATGCAGGAGCCCTGCATGACTCCGCAGGCTACCGGCCTCTGATGCCAATGGCACTCCCCCACCCCCCTTCCCCTGGGGGAGATGCCAGGCCAAGTGCCCTGGGCGCCCCTGGCTCGGGTGTCTGGGCCAGGCCCGCCAGCCTTCCAAGGTCACTTCTGACCGTTCTCCCCCCACCTGAAGACCTTCCCTCCTTGGAGGTGGATCTGCACACAAATGAAGCCAGCCACAAGCCGAGGTCCTCGGGTCCGGAGAGAGGCCTCTCAGTACATACGTGGACCAGGCCAGCCCGATCCTGTCAGACCTCCGAGGCTGCTCAGGGTTGGCCCCAACTGGTATCTGGATGGGAGACCAGCAGGGGATTTCAGGGTCAGGGCCAGGGTTCCCTCTCAGCTCTGGGCCAGCTCACAGTTTTTTAGCCTCCAGCTCACAGATTTTTGTCTCTGCTCAGGAAGGAGGGCTCTGAAGCAGGCCCGTGGCTACAGCGGGGCATTTGGGGGCCTGGCCCCCCGACCTCCAGCCAAGCCCCTCCCCCGACTTCCATCCAGCCTCCAGGCCCCCCGACTTATTTAAAGGCCCCCTAAATGACAACATCATGGCCAGGGGCCTGCTCTGAAGCAAACTCATCTATGCAGGAGCCCAATCGCGCGCTCACCACTCTAATGCCAGCGGCTCACCAAGTAGAACTCTTGCTCACAAGACTCCACAGCTTAGAGGGGGCATTGACACAAAGGAAGGCAATGGCAAACCACCTCTGAACATCTCCCCCCCCCCAAAAAAAAACCCCTTACGAGGCAACCACCACCCTAAGTCAGCTCCGACTTGACAGCACTCTCTACCATCCAAAAAGGCCTAAATAAAGCAAGCTAAGAATGACAAAATGACCATTTTTGTCCCACAGTAATGCGACCAGGTCTCTTCAAGGGCTGGGGCACATCTTCCGCTCTCCCGAGGGATTTAGCTTGCCCGCAAACACCCACCCCCTTTCTTGCTCACCTTAGGTTCCCCCCGCAGCTGTAGGCAGGGAGGTCCACCGCTTGGGCAAGCCACAGGGGCACCTCACTTGCAGTCAATACCCTGCCAGCCCTGCCGCTCTCCCCGTGGGGGCCTAGCAGGGCAGCCGCTCGTGTGTGTCTCTCTGTGGGGGTACATTTCAGCTAAGCTGCCGCTTGCCTTCAGAGTGATCTGAGGGGCCTACTGCTCCCCTCCCCTTGGCTCCTGGCCAGGCAAGCAGCGGTGCCCTTCACGAGGGGAGATCCTCCGCAGCCCCCCGGCAGGCAGGCAGGGCCAGGGACCTCCCGGGGGGGGGCAAAGGCAGAGCCCCCCTCCCCCGTGTGCAGGCAGGAGGCGACCGTGGCCAGAGGGGCCACTCCCGTGGCTCAAGGAAAGGCGAGGGACGGGCGAGGGCATGTGTCTGTACTACTCACCAGCACCAACTAGGTGCCAGCACAGTGGAGCCCTCAGGGTGGCAACTGCATGGCCTGTACCC
>NW_015203738.1:0-1590 GCF_001447785.1 Gekko japonicus | reverse complement strand
CCTATCAAGTTATCAAGTTACACTGAGTAACTGACTTTATGACTTTATGACTTCTCTTCAAAGGAGGAAATATTGTATCTAATGCCTTATTACAATTACAGTATACATAAATGTTGTTGTTGTGACACCACTAACTTTATAACTGTATATTGTTTTGGCAATCTTTGATGGTGTTTTGTGGAATGTGGTGACTTGGCTCCTCTGAAAAGCATTGTGTTGGGAGTGATGCGGCATGAGATAACAGTTCCATCTGTGATGTTAGATGACATGTGTGATGACTCGTTCAAACCGGATGTCGTCTAGTGCTGAACAACCACGTGAGAATCAACCCCCTAGATGAAAACCCAGCTAAGCGCTCAAAGGACCATAGGAGGAAAGTGGGAAAAGGAACGTACAAGGAAGCAGAGAAGTCATTTGTTTCAAAATAACGAGAGTGGGGTAAAGATGGTAAAGGTAGAATGATGGGTCTGAACATTAGCTGTATTGTCTAGCCAGTGTGCAAACCTTGATTCAGGTAGGCTACTTCTGGAGGATTCTATTACAGTGAGAGAATCTGAGCCATAGCAAGCTCTGCCCTGCTCTTGGGCAGGGACTGGGACCCTCTCTAATATTGTCAGCTTCTATCCCACTGAACTGTTTGTCAGTACCTCTAGCTAGCATCTCTGTCTTGTCCTTCACATTCTCAGGTAAGGTGTCCCGCTATTGCTGTTACTTAGAATGATATATGAAGAAGTGCACAGAAAACTATAAGGGCTCTGCCTTTAGTGTTGAGGTGGGTGGTGACCAGAGAATGGGCTTTTTAAGCAGTGGCCAATATGATGGCTGCAAGTCATTTATCCAGTGTCAATTCTACATAAATTTATTTTTCTGATTTGGAAAAAAAGCCTCCCAAACAGCTAGAAAAGACAAAATGATGATTAGCTGCTATAAGTCAGTCACGGCTCAGAGATCAGCTGTAAACTTATAATATAATCACAGTGAAGGTCATGTCACTGAGTCTCTCTTAGCACATTCTATGTGCTTAAGGGGAAAAAATGAACCAAGTTGGGGTTTGGATAACATTAACAAAAATACTTTGGCCTTGATTTAGATACTTATGCATGCAATGATTCTTCGCAGCTGGAATCTTACAAGACAAAGCCATTTGTGTTGACATAGGTGTTAAAAGCAAGCATGATTTGCATCAGCAAAGGGGCGCCTTCCTCAATAACGTGGGTGGCTGAGAAAGGGCATATGTACTTTCGAACATGCTGTGCACACTGCCCACTAGAACCACTTTCCCATCTGTGCAGGTTACTCAGCACATTTGCTATTGGAGGGTGCCAACCCCTAGTGCGGAAATAGGCCAAGGCCAGGTGTCGCCCCAGAACATGGCAAATGGGATGCCATCCAAGAGCTCTCTCCCAAGCCTAGCCAGGGCAGCCTCGAGGGCAGTCCTCATTCCGCACCCAGGGCCACAAAACCCAAAGGCTGAGCCTGACGGACCCCTTGACTCCAGACAGGGAAGGTGCCATATGGTTCTCACTGGATCCGTTTTTCCTTTTCCCACACCGACCTGCCACACCATCCTACCAAGTGACCGATCCTTTT
>NW_015203737.1:0-1784 GCF_001447785.1 Gekko japonicus | reverse complement strand
TTCAAAATCAGACCATAAGGACAAACTTTGATCATTCTTTGGACTGTGTATTACTCTAAGTTTGTAAAGCAGTTTGCCTCAAAAATAGTTCATTCACATCGGCCCCGGTCACATGGCCGGATAACGCGGTGGGGAGTCGTGGCTATTTGCGCCGTCGCAGTTTGATCCATGATTATGTGTTCAGACGTGATGGTGGCTTCCTCCTTTGGCACCCGCGGCAAACAGGACAACAGGGGAGAAAGCTGCGCGCTGTCACGATCACACCGGGGGAATCCGCATGCAGCCCATGGCAAACCATTTGCCAGTAGGTTGTCCCAGGTACTTTTCTAATGCACATCTTCGGCAGTACACCACGGGTTCACCATGGGAGCGCTACGCCTCCCAGATGTTCCGGTGTGATCGCGCCAGAAAACTCCATGGGAGAATCATGCCTTCAGCACGGCAAATGCTCTGTGTGACCGAGGCCATCGTCTTCTTTAAAAAGGTGTGACATTTGAATGAGATGGAAGTGTCAAATGAGTTTTAAGAAGTTCAAGAATTCTACCAGCCAGGCTCTAAGCCCTCTTGATTCTGAGATGCAAACAATTCTGACTAGAAATGCTTATATGTAGTGATTTGGTTCTGTTTTGATGTAGCTAAAAAATGGGAAAGAAGTTACTATTGCATATGCTTCCTAAGCCATGACAGACTAAAAAAAAAAACACACCTGTTATTGAAAAAGAGGTTTTGGTACATTTTTGGGTAGTAAGACTGCTTGAGGGTAGAAAAAATATTTTCAGGTCTGACCACAAATAATTATCAGTCCTGTTCTCTACAAAAAGGTTCTGGTTAGAGCGACTCCAAAGATTGCTAAATGGTCTGCAAAGCTGATGGATTTTGTCTTCAAAAGAGTATATCTTCCAGGAGTCAGGGATGTGAGCAGTGTTCTCTCTAAGCTGAGTTATTGCGAGCTAACTCACTGTTTTTTAGCCTTCAGCTCACACCTTTTTTTGGAGCTGCGGTGGCTCAGGTGATTAGGATGCTGAACTGCAGGCTGTGGAAGTCAGTAGTTCAGCAGTTCGAGACCTGAGTTGCCACATGACGGAGTGAGCTCCCATCTCTAGTTCCAGCTCCTGCCAACCTAGCAGTTTGAAAGCAAGAAATTGCAAGTAGATAAATTGCAAGTAGATAAAATACCTTCGGTGGGAAGGTAACAGCGTTCCGTGCGCCTTGGTGTTTAGTCATGCTGGCCACATGACCACGGAAACGTCTTCGGACAGCGCTGGCTCTTCGGCTTTGAAACGGAGATGAGCACTGCAACCCTAGAGTCAGACACGACTGGCTTTCGAGCAAGGGAAACTTCACCTTTACACACCTTTTTGTCTTAGCTCAGGGAGCAAGGCTCCAGAACAAACTTATTTATTTATTTATTTATTTATTTCAGCTTACTACCCCGCTCGAACCCCCTAAGTGGTCTCTGAGCGGCTACAGTTACTCATTTATCCCTAACCTATGGCCACAATTATTAGGGGTGGGGACAATCCCTACCGGCACCCAGTTTTAAGAAGTTCAAGAATTTACGCAGCAGCCAAAGTGCTCGTTCACAGTTTTAATGCCAGCAGCTCACAGAGTAGAATTTTTGCTCACAAGACTCCACAGCTTAGAGGGAACATTGGATGTGATTGCAGATTTATCTTGTTTACCTATACCTCATATTGAGGATAGGAAAGAATCTGAAAATGATGGAAAGGTAATCTTTGCTCGATCGCAGTAGGGACTCAAGAAGAAGAAGAAGAAGAAGAGAT
>NW_015203736.1:0-1633 GCF_001447785.1 Gekko japonicus | reverse complement strand
AATTGTCCCACGTCAGAAGACAAAGCCTTAACTCACTTTTAATCTCCTCTTTTATTTCTTTTAACGCCTGTGCAATTGGAGCCTGGTAATTTACATTTGAATCCCCTCCCGCTGCAGCCATTTCCTCTAGCAAGGAAAAGTCTCGCTCTGATTCTTCAGAGTCAGTAGCAGGCCCGTAGCTACCGTGGGGCCCACGGGGCCCGGCCCCCTAACGTTTCTTCCAGGGTCCCCAAACTGAGCCTTGGCTTCTCTTCCCCCTGAGCTCCACAGTAGCTACATGCCTGTCAGTGAAATGGGAGCTGCATGGGATCACAGGGAAGTCATTGAAGTCATTGTGCGAGACAAGGCACAGAATTCCAGCTGTGCACTCCACAGCTCTGAAGTACACTGATTTGCAGTTAGTCAATCAGCCCCATCTGAACCAGCACAGTCTGGGGCGGGGAGGAAAGAATGCTCATAGCTCCATACGGACATATAATGGCTGGCCCCCTGAGCAAAAAATTGGGCTCCCCAGCAAAAAGTTGCTAGCTACGGGGCTGGTCAGTAGGTTCCTTCATTAATAGTTTAAGAGGTGAATTTTTAGCACCTTTTTTGCCTCGGATTCTTCCCTTGGCTGGCATTGATAGTTTTTGTTAAGTTACCTTTTTTGGAAGAGTAAACGTTGTTTTTCCGTTGGAGGTAGCAGGAGAGCGAACGAACTGCAGCCGACCGGAAGGACTGCTGCAACGCCCCCCACTGCAGTGTTCCCTCTAAGCTGAGTTAGTGTGAGCTATCTCACAGTTTTTTAGCCTCCGGCTCACACATTTTTGTCTTCGCTCAGGAAGGATGGCTCCAACGCAAACTAATTTATGCAGCAGCTAAATCGCTCGCTCACCACTTTAATGACAGTAGCTCACAAAGTAGAATTTTTGCTCACAAGGCTCCACGGCTTAGAGGGAGCATTGCCCCCCAGCCATTTCATGTTTTAACCTGGGTCCTAGACTCAGAACTCTGAGCATGAGATTTCTGTGCTGAATGTCAATAAATCAAAAGTAGGTTTGCAGCTTACAGGGCTAATGTCTTCATCATGTTTTTATTTTAAGTGAATGAAAATTCTTTGTGTCTGTGTCCTTTATAAAGTTTATATCTCCACTGCCTGGCGTTACATTTTGTGACACACATGGCCCGGCCCAACATGGTCTAATTTATGTCAGATCCGGCCCTCATAATAAATGAGTTCAACGCCCCTGTGTTAGGATATTAGAAGTCTGGAAACGTGGCCCTGATCTGGATAGCCCAGGCAAACCCGATCTCATCAGATCTCAGAAGCTAAGCAGGGCCGACTCTGGCAAGTACTTGGATCATGGGAGACCTCCTTGGAACACCAGCAGCTGGGACGACAGGGGCAGGCTTTCTTCACCCCTTTCTTGGCTGTATCCTTATAGATGTTGAGTCGATGCCCCCAGTAGTCCCAGAGGACTCTTATCAAAGAGAAAGTTAAATATCCCCAGTGGTCTTTAAACCTTCAATGGGGACCCATCTGCTCTCAATCAGAAGGATTTCTCCAGTGGTTGGTTCTTAGCCACAAGGTAGACTGTGATCTGTCTGTGGCCCTGTGGCAAACTGCTACCGGACTACCCAGCATCTGCTGGGG
>NW_015203735.1:0-1581 GCF_001447785.1 Gekko japonicus | reverse complement strand
ACAGGCTTCAGCAAATAAAATGTGAGTTGTTGATCAGACAGGCAAAAATAGACTATGAGGAACATATTGCAAATAAAAAAATAAATTAATTAATTAAAAACATAAATACCAACACTAAATATTTGTTTCACTACATTAGAATCAGAAAACCAGCCAGGGAGGCAGTGGGGCCCTTGGATGACCAAGGAGTAAAAAGATTACTAAAGGATGATAAGGAAATGGCAGAGAAGCTGAATGCATTATTTTTGCCTCTGTCTTCACTGTGGAAGATGAGAGATGCTTGCCCACTCTGGAACCAAGAGGGGAATTGAAAGACCTGATTCAGATTGAGGTGACAAGAGAGGAGGTCCTACGCCTGATGGACAAATTAAAAAACTGACAATTCACCAGGTCCAGATTGCATATATCCAAGAGTTCTGAAAGAACTCAAATGTGAACTTGTGGATCTCCTGACAAAAATGTAACCCCCATCTTTAAAAAAGGTTCCAGAACAGATCCAGGAAATTACAGGATGGTGAGTCCAATGTCAATACCGAGTAAGTTGGTGGAATCTGTTATTATAGATAATATTAGTAGGCACATTGATGAACAAAAGCTGTTGAGGAAGAATCAGCATGGATTCTGTAAGGGAAGATCTTGTCTCACTAAACTTTTAGAGTTCATTTAAGGGGTGAACAAGTGTGGACAAGGGTGACTTAGTAGATGTTGATTATCTAGACTTCCAGAAAGCTTTTTAATGAAGTTCCTCATCAAAGGCATCTAAGTGAAGTACTGCAGGGCTTGGTACTAGGCCCAGTGCTTTTTAACTTCTTCCTTAATGATCTGGAGTTGGGAATAAGTGATGAAGTGGCTACATATGCAGATGTCACTAAATTATTCAGGGTGATGGGAATCAGGGGGAACTGTGAGGTGCTCCAGAGGGATCTGTCAAGGCTGGAAGAGTGGGTGTCAATGAGGCAAATGAGGTTCAACACGGACAAGTGCAAACTATTGCACATTTGGGTCAAAAATCCTAACTATAAATATATGTTGATGGGGTCTGAACTGGTGGTAACTGAACCAAAGAGAGATCTTGGATTAATGATAGGTAACACAGTGAAGATGTTCACTCAGTGTGTGACCGAAATAAAAAAGGCAAATGCTCTGCTGGGGATTACTAGGAAGGGAATTGAAAACAAATCAGCCAGTATCTTAATGACCATGTATACATCTATGGTGTAGTCTCATTTAGAATACTGTGTACAGTTCTGTTCACTGCATATTATAGCATTGGAAAAGGCGCAGAAAAGGGCAACTAAAATGATTAAGGAGATGGAAACCCTTTCCTATGAAGAAACGTTAAAGAGGTTATGTTGCCCAGAGGCACTGCCTTTACTCTTGGGTAGCCCCAATAGCAGGGGCACACCACTTTCTAACCTGAACCAGAGACCCACAAAACTCAGGCCAAGAAAGACACTCCTGGTTCTGAAACACAGAGCAAACCATAGCTCTGGAAACAGGGTCTCCATTTTCAGGTAGCAACAAGGCAACTCTCAGGGCAAACCTCCAGTTATCTCCCCCACCCAGGAAGATATGCATATG
>NW_015203734.1:0-1587 GCF_001447785.1 Gekko japonicus | reverse complement strand
GGGCCGGCCCTGACATTAGTACACTGCTGTGATTACACTGGATGAATCCACTATGTACGCACTAAGAATACAGCATTTATACAACACATATATTGTTGTATACTGAAAATACTTATTTCAGTAATTTTTGTGAGAACCCTATAAGGCGAGCTGGTATTTATTCTTTCCACGCAGCAGATAGGATCACTAAACTGGGAATGCATTCTTTGAAAGGAAACGGTTTGATAAACTAGCGTTTTGGTTGCTATAATGGGCACGTGATGGTCATTTAGCTATGAAAGATGAAAAAGCCATAGAGAAGAGCAACTGAAATATGCTTTTTCATTCACAAACGAATGACTTTAGAAAGAAATAAACTTTGTAGGCTCTCTTAGACAACGTGAACACCATTTTATTTTGTATTCTGTGCGCATGATATTGTGTATATTTTTATTACCATGACCTTGCAAAACAGCTGTTGAAATCTGTACTGTTTCCTATAAATAAAACCAGCCATCTGTAGCTCCTTTGAATATTTTTCATTTGCTTTGTGGGTGGACTTGTGCAGTGCTATGGTTACTGAGGAACCTCCTGGCTTGCTCCAGACCCTCTAATGCATTGTTCTACATCAGGTCTCACTAATATTTATTTAATATATATGTTTTTGTTTCTTCAGGCATAAATGGCCATAATAATAATAATAAAAATAAACCAAGGACTTCACACTCCCTGTGTCTTCAGGATAGTTCTATACAACACGATGGCTCTCAAACTATTGTTTCATCTTTTGTCTTCTGTAGAGTCCCACAGTGGAATTGTGCATGCGCAGGCTAGCCATGGATAGAAGTATCTAGCTCTAAAGAACCCTTCCCCCCCTCAGGGTGAATGCAATGGCCTTTTCCCATTTATAGTGCCACGCGGGGCTATTTTGGGGCAGGAACGCACAGGAACGGAGTTCCAGCTGGCTTCAGAGTTGACCGCGCCCACTACAGCCAAAACCTCTCCGTGCGTGACTACAGAGGGAAGGCTTGGAGAGCGACGCACACACCCCGGCGACTCCGAGACGGGTGGGCCGCCCCCCCCTGGAAGGATCGAGGAAGCCAAGGGAAGGCGTGGGTGTTGCCTAATATGCTAATGAACTGTCATGTCAGGGGGTGTGGCCTAATGAGTTTCTGCTATTGGGGGTGGCCTAATATCCTAATGAGTTCCTGCTGGGCTTTTTCTACAAAAAAAGCCCTGGTGCCACGTGTTTTGAGGGAGCTGTGCCCCCTTCGTTCCTGTTCCCGAGGGAACACTGAAATAAATACGGGGCAGGGGGAGAGGAATCAGGATTGTACCCACATATATTGCCCCCTGTGCTCCCAATGCTGAAAAGCCTCATTGTCACAGATGCTGTATGTGAACATGTAAAGCAGGAGTCCCCAACATGGCTCCTGTGGTTCCCATGGTGCCCAACAACATTCTCGGCCCCCGCCAAGTGGTTTAGGCAGTGAGTGTGGCCAGGCGGGGCTGTCGACCTGTATGGCTTCAGGATGGCCACGAAGGATGTGATTCAAATGACAGCGTTTCAGCGGCAGACGTAACCAGATTGTTTTATACTGTGTCCCT
>NW_015203733.1:0-2021 GCF_001447785.1 Gekko japonicus | reverse complement strand
CCAAACCAGAGACAGCCAACTGCAGCTTGCAGTAGGTCAGATCTTCGATCCCAAAGTTGGCTTCAGGTTTTTATGGGTCCTTGGGGGGCAAAGGGTGGGCTTCCCCTTCCTAGCTTGCGTCTCCCCTTCCTCTTTATCACAGCTCTCTTCTCTCCTAACCCACCCCTGCCCCTTTGGTTACATACATGGCACGAAGTGGCATGCAATTTTCTTACACTCCTCGGAGCCCCAACAAACGACGTCGGCAGATCTTAAAGGGGCAGGAAAGAATCAGAGCTCCTGTCCTTCTAGTACTGCTCCTACCAGGGAAGTGAGTGATGGATCCAGAGGCCCTTCATGGTTCGTTGGAGGCAAGCGGCAGTGACGTGGGACTCTTGCCGCTCTGAGGCCCTCCAGGAGTTCTCTTGTCCTCTCTGCCCTCTGCTGCCACCAGGCACTAGGATGGCCCAGCAGTTTTTAGTCAGGTGCCTCGCCATTCCAGTCCCCTGACTCTAGCTCTGCCCCCAAAGACTTACAGCTTACTTCTGGCCAGGGGTCATTTCCTGCAGGAGCGCACAGGAGCGGAGCTCCGGCAGTAAAGAGCCTAGGGGGCGGGCACATGCTACAAGCCCCACCCCCTGCTCCCAGCAGCCCTCAGTCAGAGCAAGAAGCAGCCAGGTAAGTTGCAGAGCCCCCCCGGCCCAAAACAGTCCAGTGGCACCTTTAAGACCAAGTTTTATTCAGGTACAAGCTCTCCCTCCTCTGCGAGGACAGATCTGCACGTTCCCCCCCCCCCAATAGCTAGCAATCCAAAACAGTCCAGTGGAGCCTGAGCGGTGGGTGTTGCCTTCTGACACACTTCCGGCGATGTCAGGGGGTGTGGCATATGCAAATAAGTTATGCTAATGAGCTCCTGCACCTCTTTTTCTACGAAATGACCCCTGCTTCTGGCTGTAGGGTGATCAGGTCCGCCCGGCCACCAGCAGGGGGGGAGGGTTGCCAGCTTTAGGTTCGGAAACTCTTGGGAGATACGGGCGTGGAGCCTGGGGAGGGCAGGGACCTCAGTGGGGTACAATGCCATAGAGTCCACCCGCCAGAGCATCCATTTTCTCCAGGGGAACTGATCTCTGTCAAATGGAGAACACTTGTAATTCCAGGAGATCCCCAGGCCACACCTGCTTACCTGGCAGCCCCGTCTGAACCATAAACTCTGATAACAAAGTGGCAAACTCTGTGCTCAAGGGGGAAAAAATTATACTTCGCTGTTTGAACATTATTTTCTTTCACCTCCAGAAATTACTGGGATTGGGACAACACGGAATGCTGGTCATAAAAGGAGCTGTCTGTCACGTCAGCTGATCATATTACACCTATGCAGCCGATTTCATTGGCAACGTGATCTTCATTTGTCACAGCCTGTAGCTGAAAACCAGCTACCTGATAGAAATCTCCAGATCCTGAACTGAGGAATTTGGAGTTGGAGTCTCTGAGTCTGTATGTGCTGTTCCAGGATTGCCTCAGACATGTAGGTACCATGACCAATGCTCCCTTCTAAGCTGTGGAGTCTTGTGAGCAAAAATTCTACTTTGAGAGCTACTGACATTAAAGTTGTGAGCAGGTGATTTGGCTGCTGCATAGAATTTGTTTGCTCTGGAGCCCTCTGTCCTGAGCTGAGACAAAAATGGGTGAGCCGCAGGCTAAAAAACTGTGAGCTAGCTCACACTGACTCAGCTTAGAGGGAACCAGTGCTCCCTCTAAGCTGTGGAGTCTTGTGAGCAAAAATTCTACTTTGTGAGCTCCTGGAATTAAAGTTGTGAGCGAGCCATTTGGCTACTGTACAGATTAGTTTGCACTGGAGCCATCCTTCCTGAGCCAAGACAAAAATGTGTGAGCCGGAGGCTAAAAAACTGTGAGCTGACTCACACTAACTCAGCATAAAGGGATCACTGATCAGGACCAGCTTTAGTCCAGTTGTGCCACATTGTATGACCTGCGAAACAAACTGCTATCTCATGGTTGAGTCCAGTGGCACCTTTGAGACC
>NW_015203732.1:0-1816 GCF_001447785.1 Gekko japonicus | reverse complement strand
GTTGATCATCAGTTGCTTGCCCACTGCCTCGCTGATGTGCGGTTTCAGGGGCTCACCTTGCAATGGCTTGTCTCCTTTCTCCAGGATCGGGGACAAAGGGTGGCACTTGGGGAGAAGTTGTCCTGAAGGCACCCACGAATCTGTGGAGTGCCACAAGGGGCAGTGCTCTCCCTGATGCTATTTAACATCTATAGGTGCCCTCTTGCCCAGATTGCCCGGAGGCATGGGCTAGGGTGTCAACAATACGCGGTTGACACCCAGCTCTATCTGTTGTTGGGCGGTCAGTCTGGCTCTACCCTGGAAGAGGTGGCATTGCAGGACGTGGCGGGATGGCTTAGACCGAGCCGATTGAAATTGAATCCGATGAAGACGGAGGTCCTATCGTTGAATCGAAGCGGTTAGGGGTTAGGGGTCCCTCTACTGGCTTTCGGTGGGGCACCGGTGGTGCCAGCGCCGAGGGTCAGGAGTTTGGGAGTGCTCCTGGATGCTTCCTTGACAATGACGCTTTCTTGACAAGGGAGGCCCAGGTAGCAGCCACTGCCAAGGCAGCCTTTTACCATGTTCAGCTGGTTAGGCAGCTGGTCCCCTTCCTCGAATGCAATGATCTGGATCCAGTGATCCACGCTATGGTCACCTCGAGGTTGGACTACTGTAATGCTCTCTACATGGGGCTGCCCTTAGGGCAACTCCGGAAGCTGCAGGTGGTGCAAAATGCGGTGGCCAGGCTGTTGATGGGCCTCCCTATGCGGGAGCATAGCCAGCCTGTGCTAAAGTCACTGCACTGGTGGCCAATAGCATTCCGGATCCGCTTCAAGGTGCTGGTTTTGACCTTTAAAGCCCTTTATGGTCGGGGGCCTGCCTACCTGAGGGACCGCCTTCCCCCGCATGTCCCCCAGAGAGCACTGCGATCTGGAACACAAAACCGCCTCCCCCCCTCCCGGGGCTAGGGATACCAGGTTGGCGGCAACTAGGCCCAGGGCATTCTCCCTGGTGGCGCCGACGCTCTGGAATGAGCTCCCCAGCAAGATCAGGGCCCTGCGGGACCTCCAGCAATTCCGCAGGGCCGTGAAAACGGAGCTTTTTCACCGGGCGTTTCAGTAGGAAAGACCTTATATCAGCTGTGCTGCACTTTCACTTTATTGGACTTTATTGTACGACACTGCCACATTTAAATGGTTTTAACTGTATTTATTTAATTGGAAATGAGCTGAACTATTTTATTGAGTTGTATTTTATGTATGGGAGCTGCGGTGGCTCAAGTGGTTAAGACGCTGAACTGCAGGCTGTGGAAGGTTGGTAGTTCAGCAGTTCGAGACCCGAGTGTGCCGCATGACGGAGTGAGCTCCCATCTCTAGTTCCAGTTCCTGCCAACCTAGCAGTTCGAAGGCAAGAAATTGCAGGCAGATAAATAGGTACCACTTCAGTGGGAAGGTAACAGCGTTCCGTGCGCCTTGGTGTTTAGTCATGCCGGCCACATGACCACGGAAACGTCTTCAGACAGCGCTGGCTCTTCGGCTTTGAAACAGAGATGAGTACCGCAACCCTAGAGTCGGACTCAACTGGCTTTTGAGCAAGGGAACCTTTACCTTTCCCTTATTTTATGTATGTACTTATGCTGGTTTTATAATTGTTGTAAGCCGCCCTGAGCCGCTTCGGCGGGAGGGCGGGATAGAAATTTAACCAACAAATAAATAAAATAAAAATAAATAACTCTCTTCAAATCTAATCCCATTCGCCAGATTCACAGTCATGTAACACATCACCCCCCCTCCTGGTCCTTCCATCTTTCCCCCCGAGCAGGTGTGGGAGCCTTGTC
>NW_015203731.1:0-1597 GCF_001447785.1 Gekko japonicus | reverse complement strand
AGTCCAGCATCCTATCTCACGCAGGGACCAACCAGTGGCCAACCAGTCCCTCTGGACTGAATGTAATGCAAGGGATATTGGGGTGTCTGCTGATATAACACTACATCCCCCTCCAAAAATGCTCTTAAGTGCCCTCCATGCCTGAGAGGACAGAAATTAAGATTCTCAGTTACTTCCCACAATTAGAAAAGACACCTTTAGACATTTATCTGCTATGTTGACATAGGAATTGCTTTACAACTGTTTAACTGTTTATTTATAATTTTCAGTATACATCATGTCATCGTTTTACATTTCTTATTCTTGTGAGTCATGTTTATTTACATTATCTAACCATATATACAACATTTTCCATCGTTTTTCAAATATTTTCTTGCTATTACCTTGTATTGTTAAGCTTAATTTATCCATTTCCGCTACTGACAATATTTTATCTATTACATCTTTCTTTGAAGGTATTTTCTCTTCTTTCCATGTTTTGGCTAACAATATTCTAGCTGCAGTGAAAAAATATGTAATTACATATTTATTTGTTTTACTATACGTTTCTGGAAGCATATTCAATAAAGCTATTTCTAGAAAAACGGTATTTGCATTTCTGTAATTTCATTTATCATTTGATATACTTTTTTTCAATATCTTTGTACTTTCTTACACCTCCACCACATGTGCATAAATGTGCCAACATTATTTTTGCATTTCCAACAATTCTTATTAGAGTTTGTGTAACATTTTGCTAATTTCTCTGGTGTCCGGTGCCATCTGTAGAACATCTTATAGATATTCTCTTTATATGGAATTGCTCACATAAATTTTATTGATTTCCACATTGTTGTCCATTGCTCTGCTTCTAATGTATGTTGTATATCTTTTGACCATGTAACCACTGTTCCTTTAATCATTTCGCCTGCCAAATAATCTGCCATTAATAATTTATATAATTTTTGAATTAATTTATCGCCTGACAAAAGCCGGATCTTGTCTAATTCGTTGTTTTCTTTATAGAAACCCGTTTTTTAATCTATATTATATCTTGAGCTTAATTGCATTTTATCCCACCAAGTAAGTTTCACCTTTTGTTTAACCAATTGCTCATCATTTTTTAAGTTGTTGTCTAACAGATCTTCATAAGCCACTTTCCTGCTTTTCTCCATCAATGTCGGTATCGTTACTACGTCTGTTGGGGCCACCCATTTCGGAATTTTTAAGTAGTATCAACTGTTGATCTTATAACCTTAACTCGTTATTTAGTTGAACAAAACTAAATTGTTATTTAGTTTTCACTTTGCATATCTTGAACATCATCATGTTACATGTTAATTTGGTGTTCATTCTCTGGCTATAACTTTGAACCCGACCTTCCATTCCATTGTATTTGAAAAAGTGTGTGCACACGAAAGGTCATGCCTTGAGTAAACCTTTGTTGGTCTTAAAGGTGCCCCAACGGACTCTAAATCTGTTCTACTGATACAGACCAACGCCGCTGACTCATTGGATCTATGATCATGAAAAATAAAGAAACAACACACTTTGCAGCCAAGAGAAATGCAATAATAAACTGCCCCCCTTCCCCAGAACTAAGAATATATTCAGGCAG
>NW_015203730.1:0-1594 GCF_001447785.1 Gekko japonicus | reverse complement strand
GAATCAAACCCCGTTCTCCAGATTAGATTCTGACACTCTTAACCACTATACAACGCTGGCATCCTTATGCTCATCACACTCTTAATACTGGACTGGCTGGCTTTTCTATTGTATATTTTTCTTGAAATGGTATTTTTATCGCATTTTATTTCGTAAGCCATTTTGAGTACAGCCGCGTGAGGGAAAGTGGGGGTAAAACACTGAAACAAATGTTAGTAAATACATTTACGGAATGGGGAAACCAGTGGGTGGAATAATGGCTCCCTCCCACTTGTTTGACAGCTGGGCAGGGGGAGTGGAAGGAAAAACAAGAAAAAGGAACCAATCTGTAGGGAGAGAGGATTGAATATGGGTATCCAAAGGGACGATGGGAAACACATTTATTTTGACATTCAGCCAATGCATTTTGAAGCACTGATCAAGGGTACTGAAAGATAATGACACAAAGAGCTATATGAAAATGGGGCCATTTCTCCAGATATCATTAATAATCGTACGTCAACAAAAATGGACATTGATCTCTTAATGATATTTGTTGCAGTAAAATAAATCCCTTTTTAAAAAGAGAGAGGTACATTTTAATTGTTCCTTTTTAAGCCTAATTCGGCATCACTGAAGAACAGCCAGCCATTTGTTCATGCCCCTGATATTGTAGCAAGGCTTTTCGATCTGGTCGGGTGCTTCCAGAGGGCTTTTAAAATGTCAGTGCTGTAGATTCAGTGCACCTGACACCTGCGTGCCATCCGGACAATGGTGCCAATCTCCATGCTGATTTCTTACCCAAACATGGCTCTCTGTCAGTGACGCAGTCCCCACTACCTACAATGAGAATATGCCAAAGGATGTGCATTGAACACTGAAACAGCTTTTTACTGCTCCAGGCATCTGTTTTAGGATTGGAAAATGTGCTTTCCCTCAAGTGGTATGACAACCCGTCCACTTCCCTCCCTCAGAGGCAAGATTTTCCCTCTGTTTTTCTTTCCCTTTACTGACTGAGACACCCTAGTAATGTGTTTTCTTCTTTGCTGAAGAACTCTGGCTGTCCCACCCTGCACAATTCAATCTTTTGACTGTTGGCCCATGAATCTGAGAGAAGTATCGGGAGCCCCCTTTAACTTAAACAACTTAAATGGCATTCAAGGCATTTTGAAATTAAAAAATAACAAAATGTTTTGCTTAACATAGAGGGGAAAGGTCAGGTGAAATCAGGGGTTGAAGTTTCTGAGGTAAAACCAGTACATGCACAAACTTTAGTTCTTATGTTTCAGGCAATGAGAGTTTCTTAAACTATTCACAGGCCCCAGTCACACAGGCCGGATATCGTGGGGGGGAGGCATGGCTAATTGCCCTGGAGGAAACTAACGCGTGGCCGCCCAAGCACACGTCCCGGTCGAGGTCCCGTGGTTTGGGGAAAATGCCGATCAGACGGGTATCCTGCAGCGCGGCACAAAAGCCACGCGGCGAGATCGCACTAGCAATCGCTCTTTGTGTGCATGAGCTGTTGGGCACTGTTGCGCAACCTGCGGAGACGAACAGCGGTGGGCGCGGATGCCACGTAAGTCCACCGTGATCAGACGCCTGCCCTTGGCCCGCG
>NW_015203729.1:0-1599 GCF_001447785.1 Gekko japonicus | reverse complement strand
CCCGGCAAACTGGCCTCTTGAGAAGAAGGTCTTTCAAGCAGTTAGGAATGTGAAGGTCAAACTGAATTGACCAAATGTTAGGAAATCCAGCAAACACCAGCCATTTCCCTCACAGAGGTACACTGCCTATTTTAATATAATTCTTTTAAGCAAGAGCATACTCTTGTTTAACCTCTTGTGCCCGCAGCTTCAAAGGGAGGTGTGATCATGAAACTGCGGGTCAAATTCCTCTGGAAGAAAAAGCATCGCTCCCCCCCCATTTTTTCTGGTGCCCATGACCACAACCAAATACTTTTTGATGGAGAAGACCAGAGGTTCAGTCCCTAGCATCTCTTCTTAAGGCTTCCAGGTAGCAGGTAGTAGAAAAACCTTTCTCTGAGACCCTGAAGAGTGGCTCCCAATCAGAGGACAGGATTCTGAGCTAGATTTGACTCAGAAAAAGTCAGTTTTGTATTTTCATCATATGAATTTGGTTTAGACCGTTGAGCATCAAGCGAGGGACTTTCACTCAAAGCACATGTTCACATCAGTAACAGGAAACAGGTGGAAGAAAGTACAAAAGCCCCATTTTTAATGTGTGTGACTGTGTGAAAACCCCCCAGAAAAATTACAAAAACACCCAACCTCAAAAAGCTAAAGTAAAAACTTTTGTTTGACAGCAGCACCCAGAAAACAACAGTGTGTGTCCTTGTGCTAGGCATTGTACGAAAATAGTTAAAACTTGCCTTTCACAACCATCAGAAAAGCCTTTATGAGTCAAATCAATTATATAATGGTAAAAACAAAAAGAGACTGTTTTCCCCAACCTTTTTTTGTTCCTGGTGTTTTTTTTTAAATTGGAATCATAGAATCACAGAGTTGGAAGGAAGGAACCTCCAGGGTCATCTAGTCCAACCCCCTGCACAATGCAAGAAATTCACAAATACCTCCCCCACACACACCCGCAGTGAGCACGCCCAGAAGATGACAAAAAAATCCCCAGGATCCCTGGCCAAACTGGCCTGGAGAAAAATTGCTTCCTGCCCCTTCCTGCCCTCCCTTCTCATAATCTGCATAAATTCAAAGAATCCTCATTGCTGTCAGACGGCTATCCAGCCTCTGTGTGAAAACCTCCAAAGAAGGAGAGCCCACCACCTCCCAAGGAAGCCTGTTCCACTGAGGAACAGCTCTATCAGGAAGCTCTTCTTCCTAATGTTTAGCCTATAACTCTTCTGATTTAATTTTCAACCCGTTGGTTCTGGTCCGACCTTCTGTTATGATCTATTTCTGTGTTCTCTGTTCAAGGCCAGCACTTACGTTAAGGAAAGCTTGTACGGGAGATTGTCTTAGGGAGATGCAGAAGGAGCAAACGTGGGCAGCACCATATGAAAGAGCTACGCACATGTCAAGCATGACGTTTTTAGTGGTGCATGAATTGTGGAACGAATGGACATCTGTGCTGAAGGGATCACAGTGCTTGTCACATGATCGATATGTATTCGGCCATGGAATAGCTAAGGATATGATGCAGTAGAAATAGAACGAAACAAAAGGCATGAAAGAATAAAGTGAATGACAGCATCCGCATTCGAGTCCAGTAGCACTCTAGAGACCAACAAG
>NW_015203728.1:0-1603 GCF_001447785.1 Gekko japonicus | reverse complement strand
TTTTACCAAACCCATGCTGGAACAGACATTCCTCTCTGTATAACATGCTGCTTTGACTTTCTTTGATCATCGGGTTTTATGGAACCTTCTGCATAGATTTATGGTCATTCAAAGGTGACTTCGCAGTCAGTACCATGTTACCCAAAGGTATTTGAATGCAGTTTTGAGCTGCAACTTTGGTTAAAAAAAATGGAGAGAAAAGCCAATGCGAGCCCCAACCCTTGCCAAGCTTGCGCTGTCGGGGGAGGGCTGATTTGCCTCCTCAAGAGGCAGAAAGAAGAGGACATCGATAGGGGGCAGAACCAGCCTATTTAGGCCTGGCTCCTGCCCCCTACCTCACAGTCCTTTGGTGTGCTCCCCGAGAGCACGTCTGGCTGCACCTCCTCTGGAGTGCAGGCGGCCTGGTGTGAGGGGCTGCGTGGGTGGCTTGGGGCGAGCGGCCAAGCTGGCGGCCCGATCCCGGGTGCTGTGCAGCGGCACGATGGCAGGTGGTGCCGTTGCGCCAGCGGCCTGGTTTCGGGTGCCGCGCCGGCGGCCTGGGCGAGTGGCCGTGCTGGCAGCCCGATCCCAGGTGCCGTGCCTGCAGCCCAAGGCGAGCGGCCTTTTTGGGAGGGGATCCATCCCAGTGAGAGACCATCTGCTTGGCATGCAGATGGTCCCAGGTTCAATCCGCAGCATCTTTAGTTAAAGGATTTGGAGATGGGTGATGTGATAGACCTCTGCCTAAGCACTGGAGTGCCTTTGCCGGTCTGAGTAGGCAATACTCATTTTATTAAGCTTTAAAGCGTACAGTGCTATTGAAAGGCCTATTCCTTATGAAGAATAACAATGTTTACCTGCTTATTGCAGCAGGGCTTATTTATAGTTGAGGCTGCAGACAAGGGTTTCTATTCAAAATAGTTATTACATGGTTTTATTCTGAGAAAGACAGTATAAACTGCCAATCGTCCAATTAAAATATTTAGCCCTAATGCATATAAAGATGTATTTCCAGTGCAGTGGTTAAAAGTGAAATCAAGTGTAATCTGAATGGAAAACAGCTGAACATTTAAGGGTTTCCTTCTGTGACGGAATCCTTGTCAGCAACATGTGAATTTGACAGTGTGAAGGCACTCTGGTTGATGAATTGGGTTAGCCGTTGTCAGGTCTTAGGATTCATAATATTCATTACAATACGTTATTAGTACCTTATGTTATCTGTTTTAGCAGAGATACGGTGTGACTTCCAATCTGATGCTGTGATCCGGAAAACTGACATCTGGCACATCATTACATGCCATTGGTTGGTCCTAATGAGCATTCTTCACAGGTTTAATAGCACAATTGTCTTTAAGGGGAGGTCCAGTGAGTCGCCACGGCCTGCAAGAATGGCGTTGGTCATGACAAGGCTGTGAACGGTGCCTGCCAGGTGCAGTGGTGCTACCACAGTAACAGAAATGGGGCAGGTGGCTTCCAGGGAGGTTCTGCGGGGGTGCTTCTACCCACTCACTTGGCCAGGAAAGAGCTACTTCTGACATGGCAGCCCAGCCATAATTATGTATATATAGAATAGGGTCCACTGAATTCAGGTTCCTATTCTAGTGAATGAACATATAGCCTGCAT
>NW_015203727.1:0-1851 GCF_001447785.1 Gekko japonicus | reverse complement strand
CTTTTTATTATGCTGTCAAGGTTTGCCAGGGTATAATGTGTACGCCATAATAAATGTGTACTCCATAATAAATGGGGCTGTGGTGGATCAAGTGGTTAAGATGTTGAACTGCCGACCGGAAGGTCGGTAGCTCAGCAGTTCGAGACCCGAGTGCCGCATGACGGAGTGAGCTCCAATCTCTGGTCCCAGCTCCTGCCAACCTAGCAGTTTGAAAGCAAGAAATTGCAAGTACATAAATAGGTACTACTTCGGTGTGAAGGAAAGAGCCTTCCGTGCACTTCGGCGTCTAGTCATGCCAGCCACATGACCATGGAAACGTCTTCAGACAGCACTGGCTCTTCGGCATGGAAATAGAGATGAGCACCGCATCCCTAGAGTCAGATTCAACTGGCTTTTGAGCAAGGGAAACCTTTACCTTTATCCTATAGATGGAACACTGTGTCTGGGGCAGTGTTGCCCTGTGTTCTTGGTGCATGGGGGGGGCAACAGTGGGAGGGGCTTCTAGAATTCTGCCAGCCACATGACCACGGAAATGTCTTTGGACAGCGCTGACTCTCTGGCTTGGAAACAGAGATGAGCACCACATCCCTAGAGACGAATTCAACTGGCTTTCGAGCAAGGGGAAACCTTTACCTTTTACTCCATAATACATATTTGTATTTTTATAATAGCTTGTTTTGTTAGCTTGACCCTCATATATCACAGCTATATCTTGGGTTGAATCCCCGCCCCTTTTTTTCTCGTTTTATATTCAAGATCAACCCTGGCTCACATACCTTTGTTCTGGGGGCTCCTAATGGAACAGCCTGCATGCCAAGCAGATGCTTTACCCCCGAGCCATGGCCCAAGATCACCAAGAGTTTTTCCCAATGATCTCCCCCCTGCCACCGCCAAATCCCTCCCCCTTCCTTAAACAATGCCAGTGGCCACTAAATTCCAGTGCCTGTCTCTCTTTCTTTCTGCCAAACTTCTGCAAATCCTCCTGGCAGATGTAAAAAATCCCTGGGGTCTACATTTCTTAGAGGACCCTTCCATTATTTGGAAGAGAGATGGGGTTTGGGGACTTAGCTGCCATTCCTAGATAAATTCCCCACTGGGGAGAAAGCCAGGGCATCGACAATGTTAATAAATCAATGGAAGGAAACGTACAGCAGTGATGAGTGTGGCATTTGGGATCACAAAAGCTCATTGTCTTTCAGGTTCCCTCTTAGAGATTTGAGATGTGCATAATATCAGTGGTCTCTGGGGATCAGAAACCAGTGGTTAAACATAGAAACTTACCCTAGACAAATGTACCGATGTACTCAAGGTCTTGTTCTGTCTGCTGTTTGTGTACCATTTTCAGGTGTGGACAGATTCAGCGAAGATATCCAGCAGATGATGGGTTTCAAGCCAGGACTCTACTGGAGATTGTGTTGGAAGTTCGTGAGCCCTGCTTTTTTATTGGTAAGCTATCTGTCTCTTCATTTGTTCCTAGCATGGGTCCAGATATCTCTCCATGCACTGATCAGGAGTATTGCGGGTTACCCCTCTCTATTACAGGATGAGTATCCAAACTACGCGTTGCAGATGGCAGTTATCATTTAAGCTTCATGAGAGCCAATGTGGTGTCGTGGTTAAGAGCAGCGGACTGTGACTTGGAGAACCGGGTTTGATTCCCCACTCCTCCTCCCGCAGCCATACATGACTACTGGGAATACCATTGCTTTGACCATGCGGACTTTTGTTGGCAGGGTGATGTCTCTACTTTTTATCATGCTGTTTAGGTTCGCAGGCGTCTTTTAATTTCATGGCTCCTGTCACTGTCTGCTGTGATCTGGTATCCCCCCTTCTATTTGCCAAGGAGTGATG
>NW_015203726.1:0-1584 GCF_001447785.1 Gekko japonicus | reverse complement strand
TCTCCCGTCGGTGGCTTCCTCCCTGGCATATGATTGTGCCGGGGAGCAACGGCGCGGCGGCTCAGGGGATCTATGTGATCTCGCCACTGCGTGTCTCTTTTGGTGCGGCTCTGAATAGCCGCACTTTGGGTGTGGTTTTTTTTGCCATGTGGCAGGGGCCTAAGAATAGTCCCCAAAGGCCTAATAAAGATGTCGGAAGGGACGAAGGATGATGCAATTGGTTAGAGTTGCCAGCTCCAAGTGGGGAAATACCTGGGGATTTTGGGGGGAGGGCAGGGTTTGGGGAGGGGAGGGGAGGAACTTCAATGGCATATAATGCCACAGAGTTCACCTTCGAAAGCAGCCATTTTCTCCAGGTGAATTGATCTCTGTTGCCTGGAGATCTGCTGTAATCCCAGGAGATCTCCAGCCACCAACTAGAGGTTGGCAACCCTAATGAATGTGCACAACCTGCCTGGTCTGGAACAGATTTTTATACTTACTTCATTTACCCCACACCTTTCTCCACAGAGGGGACCCCAAAACTGCTTACATCATTCTCTTCTCCTGCTACCAAGTAGAGGTTGGCAACCCTAATGAATAAAGTAGACTACTGTAAACCGCTCTGAGACCCATTAGGAGTTATGAGCGGAATAGAAATTGAAATAATAAATAAATTTTAAAAAAAAGCATTTGGTCTAGTAGTTATTTTGTGTAACCAATGTTTTTGGTCGTAGTTACTGTATGTGCAATTTACATGTGTCGCTGTATGCTAGGTGGATGTAATGTGACACCCACTACCTCCTGGTTTCTATCTATGTTTTTAATCTATATTTACGGTGTACTTCATAATAAAGACATGTATCTTATTATTTTGTTTAGCTGCTCAACCTTCTAGGTTCCTAACTTTATAAAAATGTCTGCATTATAAAGTTTATTATAAAAGAGAGAAAAAAATGGAAAGTGGATAGATTTTTTAAAAGTGTATGACAAAGGGCAGAAACAAAATACACGGGAAGGAAATACAGCAACACAGCACAAAAATGTTCTACTTAAAAGCAATACAGGTCCCGGTCACACGGGCCGGAAAATATGGGGGGAAGCGTGGCTGTTTGCCCCGGAGCAAAATAACGCGTGGCCGCCTGATCACACATCCCGTCGAGGTCCCGTGGTTAGGGCGGGAGGTGCCGATCACACGGCTCTCCTACAGTGCAGCAAAGAAGGGGCTGGGCGCGATCACACCAGCAATCGCTAGGTGCCGCTTCCGTGGCAATCGGGATTTTTTTTTCCACCAGAAGCTGAGCATGCGCATTATCATTTGTGCGCATCCTGTGCAGAGTGGGAAAAAAAGTAACCGGTTTGCGACGGGACTAGGACGGGACGCGATCAGATGTCCGCCCTTGCCCCACGTCTTCCGGAAACTAGTACCTCATAGGTACTAGTTTTTTAATCCGCATCTTCAGCGGGAAGCCACGGGTTAGCCACGGGGGCACTATGCTTCCCAGATGTTGTGGTGTGATCTTGCCTGGAAAATCATCCATCTCTTTACCGCGGCAAATGCTCCATATGAACGGGTCCACAGTTGAGCTAACTTAGCTAAACACA
>NW_015203725.1:0-1878 GCF_001447785.1 Gekko japonicus | reverse complement strand
AGGTTGGGGACCCCTGGGCTGCAGTAAGGCCACCTCACCTGCTCTGCAAACCCCTCTGACAGACTGAGACCAATATCCAACCGCAACATAGCATCTAGGTTTTTGGCACGCAGTTCCGCAGGGCCTGCGAGACGGAGCTCTTCCGCCGGGCATTTGGTAGAGGCGGCTGACGTCCCCCCTCTCCCTCCCTCCAGCTTCTCTGGCCTGAACTTTTTCTGCCCAGCTTTTTTTGGTCAATTGTCCACCAGTGGCCTGACTCTGACGAGTCATCTAACGACTCTTATAATTATACGCTATTTTCAGGCCCGTAGCCACAGTGGGGCATTTTGGGGCCTGGCCCCCTGACTTCCCATCCAGCCAAGGCCCCCCGACTTCCAATTTTTAATTTTATTTGTGCCGCTCTCTTGGGGGGGGGGTGCGAGGTGCCCCCCGACTTCTTTAAAGGTCCCCAAATTTAAAAATACTGGCTACGGGCCTGGGTATTTTATGATTTTATGTGTACATTGTCATCTTAACATTGTTTTCATTGTATAATTAATTGTTGTACACACCCCTGAGCTCATTGGGGAGGGCGGTATATAAATCCAATAAAATAAAAAGAGATAGCAGCTCACGGATTCCTTCTCCCCATTCATTTCAGCTCAGCTGAGCCGTACACCTGCCCAGCCGGGATTTTCGTTGTCTCCATCCGGCAGATGTCCTGTTACCCTCCCTTTATGGTCCAGTAACCTGAGAAGACATGGATTTATGGTCCTGGATTTCTCTCCAAGAAGCGCAACAGGACCGTTATCGGTTGCTCGACCTGCCATTCGGAGCGATTTCCAGCCTTTCGGTCTGTCAGCCATTTTGTGTTTTATGGCTCCGCACCTGTTTGGCGGTCCAAAGGGAACCACGATGGCAGGCCAAGGGAAGGAACAAACCCTATCCCTTACAAGGTAGTCGGGCGGCCAAGCGGGGCAGGTGTTTTGAAGGAGGGGGACCGGTGCCAATGCCTCTTGACACCCAAATGCAAGAAACCATAGCCGCCCTGGGCAACTGACTTGGGTTGCCAGCCTCCAGGCAGGGCCTGGAGATCTCCTGGAATCACACCTGATCTCCAGCCCACAGAGATCCAGACCCCTGGAGGAAATGGCTGCTTTGGAAGATGGAATCTATGGCACTCTGCCCCACTGAAGAAGAAGTGGAAGTGGAAGTAGTAGTAGCAGGAGGAGGAGGAGGAGAAGAAGAGGAAGAGGAGGAGAAGGAGGAGGAGGAGGAGACTGAATTTATACCCCACCCTCAGGGCTATTTTTTGCCAGGAACGCACAGGAGCGGAGTTCCGGCTGGCTCCTGAGTTGGCCACGCCCAGCAGGAACTCATTAGCATAATAGGCCACACCCAATAGAAGAAACTCATTAGGACTGGCTACATTAGGGGTGTGTGGCCTAACATGCAAAGGAGTTCCTGCTACAAAAAAGCCCTGGGTTTGGACAACAAAAAAGGTAAACAGAATAAGAAGGGAAAGGTGGGTGTGGCTGGATGACCACACTTCTGGTAACATGGGGGTGTGGCCTAATGTGCTAATGAGCTGTGCTGTCAGGGTGTGGCCTAATATGCTAACGGATTTTGCTGTTGGGTGTGGCCTATTATGCTAATGAGTTCCTGCTGGGCTTTTTCTACAAAAAGAGCCCTGCCCACCCTTCACTACCCAAAGGAGTCTCAGAGCGGCTTACAAACTCCTTCCCCTTCCCCTCCCCACAACAGACACCCTGTGAGCAATGTTCCCTCCAGGCTGTGGAGCCTTGTGAGCAAAAATTCTACTTTGTGAGCTACTGGCATTAAAGTGGTGAGCAAGCACTTTGGCTACTTCATCAATTAGAAGAAGAAGAGAAGAGATTG
>NW_015203724.1:0-1608 GCF_001447785.1 Gekko japonicus | reverse complement strand
TCTTCTCATTCTTCCACTTTTGGTGAAGTGGAAGGCAGGCTGTCTTGCAGCATCATGGGGGACCTCAAAAACACAGCGGGCCAGCTTTGGGTTGTACTAGATTGGGGCTCTGTGGGGTGCGATCCCTCGAGGCCCCTTCCTGCATCTGTCTCGGGAGCGGAGCCTTTGGTGGCTTTTTGCTTGCAGCCAAATACTTTCGGCTGGTTTCCTCCTGCTAGGAAGGGTTCACCTGCTGTCTGGGGAGGGTCCCCCTCCCCCTCGGGTCTGGGCCAGGCCCCACCCACGTTGCTCTCTTTCTTGTCTCCTGAAGGGCCAAGCTCAGGAGTGCCTCCTGGAGAAGTCGATGCTGGACAACCGCAAGAGCTTCCTGGTGGCCAGGATCAGTGCCCAGGTGAGCCGTTCGCCACCAAGAGCGAGAAAGCCTTTGGGGATCTTTGTACCTGGGCAGACAGGTGTCAGACTCCCATCGCATCAACGAAGAACACACTTGTAGAAAAGGTTTTCCTTTATTCGAAGCAATGGGTGCATAACAGGATCACTGTTCAGAATGAGGCATAAGCATGGATCCCAATAGATTATAGTAAATTCAAAAAGCCGAGGCCCAATTGCGGGACTTCCCCCGTGCGCCATTGAGCCTGGGAAGCAACGCTCCTACTTACTCATAACATACTGCTTCTCATGGATAATGCCATGAGATCACCCAAGCTACTACCCGCCAGCAACCACCTGCGGCCTTGAGAGATACGGACGTTCCTGCAACTAGGCAATTAAGCTTATAAACAGGCATACATGGGAAAGTGAAAGCAAAGAAGTGCATACCCAGAGAATAATGACACATACGAATACACACAGAGCATAGTGAAACATAAGAGCACACACAGAGTACAGGGAAACACATTGGCAGCTTGCTGACAACAGGTGGAGGGTTTGGGACCCAAAGGCTGTCTAGGGCGGTTACCGGTAGGCAGCTCTCCACAGTGTGATATGGCCGCCTCCAGTGGCGATTACACCTCTGGTTCGCTGGTGAGGCTGTCTGTGGCACACACCCCCGTTGCTTCCGTAGTTAGCCTCACCCATCCGGGTGTCCCGCACCCCCCCCACTCCCACCAGAGCCACACGTTGGACATCCCCTGCTTCTGGTCCCCTTCCGAAGGTGGTGGATTACTACAAAGAAGCTTGCCGGGCCTTGGAGAACTCCGACACCGCCTCCCTCCTAGGGAAGATCCAGAAGGACTGGAAGAAGCTGGTGCAGATGAAAATCTACTACTTTGCTGCTGTCGCACATGTGAGTATCCCAGGCAGGGTCCAGCTCTGGTCAGCTAAGCTTTTCCCAGCACCGTCCTTCACCTTTTGAGTTGTGCAGGGTGGTACTGCCCACTGGCTGTGTCTCTGCCACCCCAGGTGCCTTGTGCCGTGCTAAGGGTTTAAAAAAAATAAATTAATTTGATATTTGTCTTTACCTGGTTTTTCCTCAGCACACCACTTTGGAAAACAAAAGGGTACCGAATGTGCTGGCAATCCTAAGGGAGAAAAGACAGACCTCTCTTGGCCGTGAATGGCCAAGTTTCCCAATAAGAACAGAAGAGAAGCCAGTGTTGCATCAGGCCA
>NW_015203723.1:0-1659 GCF_001447785.1 Gekko japonicus | reverse complement strand
AGAGTCCACTATTTTTAACCACTACATCATGCTGGCTCTTTGTCATCTAGCAATTGCTTGATTAGATTAGGGTTGCCAACCTCCAGTAAGTGGCAGGAGATATCCTGCTATTACCACTAATGTCATCTAGAAATTAGTTGTAATAGCAGACCTCCAGTCACCACCTGGAGGTTGGCAACACTAATCATGTGTCAAGGTTCTGATATTTGATCAAACTGTTAAAGGATGTAGAGGAAGCAAAGAACAGTATAACAAGTGTCATGTCTCTGAAAACACAAATCTGACGTTAACTGCAAATCCTGCTCTTTTTCTTTCACTGTCACTGCAGACAAACAAATTTAATCTCTTAATCTGGCATATGGATTTTTTTCACGAGGGAAAGGCCCAGTGCTTAATTAGTAAAAAGGTTGTGTTGGCAAGGTTCAGCTTGTACGGAAGTTTAGCAACAGACATTCATTTCACATTACATTCTAGCCTCTGTGTGTAATTTTTATAAAGTTTGCGGTAACAGCATTAGACACTGACACTAAATTTCAGTCTGTTCTGTGACACAAACTAATCATAACCAGGGCTATTTGGGGGCAAGAATGCACAGGAATGGCTTCAGAGCTGGCCACGCCCACTACAGCCAAAACCTCTGTGTGTGTGGCTACAGAGGGAAGGCCTGGAGAGTGACACCCCCCCCATCACCTCTGAGGCCGGTGGGCCGGGGGGGCCTGGACTCCATATTGCAACTGTTAGCACACGGGAAATGATTCACCTGAAGCTCACTGCACAGCTTTGTCACCTTTCGCTTTCACTTGCAGTACCAGGGCTATTTTTGGGCAGGAACGCATAGGAACGGAGTTCCGGCTGGCTTCAGAGCTGGCCAAACCCACTACAGCCAAACCTCTGCATGTGTGGCTACAGAGGGAAGTCCTGGAGAGCAATCCTCCACCGGTGACTCCAAGGCAGGTGGGCCAGGGTGGCACTGGAAGGAACAGGGAGGCATTTAAATTCCTCCCCGTGCCTTCTGTGGTCTGTCCAAGGGCCGGCTTGCCCGGGCTCCCCACAGCCGTGGGGCACCTGGGCAAGCCAAGGGAAGGCATGGGGGTGTGGCCTAATATGCTAATGAGTTTCTGCTGTTGGGTGTGCCCTATTATGCTAATGAGTTCCTGCTGGGCTTTTTCTAAAAAAAAGAAGCCATGATAATACCTATTTCCTCGAGAATTATTCAGGTACTAAGTTTGAGGCCTTTAAATAGTCATGTGCTGTAACTCAAAGAACAGTGAGCAGCCAGAACCATGGGATGCCTGCTGCAGCCCCCACAGAAGATAAATTGGTGATCAGTTTTAAGAAATGGTGGCCTCACCTGTAGATCTGCAGAACGGAACCTTAAAAGCAAGTTATCACTATACATGCAGTCCCTAATGGTGCTTTTAGGGTTGCCAGGTCCTACCTTTAGCTGTAGCAGGGAAGTCCCGGCCCCTCTCTGGGACTTCTTCGGCACGCACTTTGGGGGTGGGACCACTAACATTCAAGGGAAACCATAGTGTTTAGTGTTTTCCCTTGAACGATAGAGCGTCCCCCCTGCAATGTGCCCGGCACAATGACGTCACCTCTGGGTAACATCATCACACCAGACACATCACAGTGATCCCGGCACTTTGGGGGTGGGGT
>NW_015203722.1:0-1623 GCF_001447785.1 Gekko japonicus | reverse complement strand
GGAACCTTTACCTTTACCTTTTTATACCTACCAGAAGGCTGGCAGTTCTGCAAGTCACTTGATACTATGGTGGGGGACGAATGGTCCAAACTCAACTGAGGTTTGAGATGTCCATTATGTTTATTTTTCCTAAAAAAACGAACCCCAAAGTGTCCACTCCTATCGGCCCTTTACTGCCCATGAAATGCAGTAAATCCATAAAAGGCAGGTAACCCCACTTCAGATATACACTCCTGTTGTAGTTTATGTGAGGATGAATGGCCATGACAGGTCTTCAGAGAAGTGACAGACATAACCTGGCCCTGCTCCCCCTGGGGGAAAATGAGCATTGCAACAGGTACAAATAATCAGAGGACCGGAGAGTCGCCCGCACAAAACCGATGTAAAAATTATCTTCCGCCCCGTGTTTGAAGGTCAGCTCTGCTTCTGCGTTCCTCCCTGCCCTCTGCCCCCGTTTCCATATCCTCCACCCAGGCTTTATATTATAGGTATTTACACATTATCATCCTGCGATGTGCATATATATTTTGTAGGGTTTGTCGACTGATATGACTTTGGGGGAAAAAACACCACACAGCTACGTGTTATCAAATTTGCCTGTTAATTCCTGTATGTAAAAACGCTGTTTTCCTTCCCACCTCCCTGGTTGGAATGACAGAGAGGAAGCTATTATAAAAGCTAGCTACTCTAGGTACTAAACTGGCCAGATGATCTCAGTCAGGTAAGTGCAATTTTCTCCTGTCTTTGCTGACCAAGCGATCTTTCGATAACATGGGAGGACAGAGATTAGCAAAATATACTGCCACCTTTTTGAGAATAAGGAAGCCTGCTTCTAAATCCACGCTGACCCGGATGCCCCGGCTGAAGCCCGATCTGTTCAGACCTTAGATGGCTTTGGGTCAGTCTCTCCCTGTTTGGGGGGGATGATGAAGTGGGTATAATCCACATATAAAATATCTCATGTGGCATATACCCATACAAAATGGGTATATGTTACATGAACCCCTTGGAATAAAGATGGGATCCAAATATGGTTATGATATAGAAACACATTTGATTGACAAGAAAACATTATTGCATTTTTGCTAGGTTGTTCTAATTAATAACGTTCCCATCAGCATTTTTGCACCCAAGTTCGGTTGTCAGTTCTGTTTTAGTGTTTGCCGTCCAAGTGTACACTTCAGTCATGGCAGGTATCCAAGCTGAATAGGATCAACAGCGGGACCAGCAAACACACACGGGCTGTGCAGCAAACCTGCACGGCTGATCTTCCCCTAGTGAGACTGGATTCTCTTGTGTGTAAAGGAGATCGCTTCTCCCTAGAACATTTCCCAAGTTCTTGGGTGAGCACCACAACACTGAAAATGAAGCAAAGGGGCCATCCTCAGAAAGATATAAAAATTCTGGCATCTTGAACATCTACAAAGCCTTGACTTTATAAGTTTTACCTTTTTAAAAAACAAACAAACAGATATTTATACCCTGCTATCCCCCACAATAGAGAACCAAAGCAGGTTACAACCAGGGCCATATTAACCCACGGCCGGGCCCCCAGGCTTTTAAATATTTTGAGGGCCCTCTGGCACTTCAGTTCTTCACCCCACTACAGCTGACAGCCTGACC
>NW_015203721.1:0-1634 GCF_001447785.1 Gekko japonicus | reverse complement strand
CTCTGCCGTCCCCTTCTTCTTTGTCCTTCCATCTTCACCAGCTTCAGGGCCTTCTCCAGTGAGCGCTCCCTTTTCATTTGTGGCATCACGTCACTCCTGATTTATGGGAGCCCTATACATTAGTGACCTTGGAACAGGCATGGGGCCAGGATTTTTTTTTAATTTGGGGAGGCTTTTAAAAAGTTGGGGGGCACTGAAGTAAAAATAAAATAAAATAAATGCATGAAGGCTGAGCTAAAGAAAACCCTCACATAAGAAACATAACAAGCTCGAGTGTGTCCAGAAGAGGGCAACCAGGATGGTGAAAGGGTTGAAATCCAAGTCTGATGAGGAAAGGCTGAAAGAGTTGGGTATGTTTAGCCTGGGAAAGAGAAGGCTTAGAAGGGACATGATTGCAGTATTCAAATATTTGAAGGGCTGTCATGTGGAAGATGGATCAGATCTATTCTCTCTTGCTTCGGATTACAAGACTAGATCTAGACTAGATCTAATGGGTGGAAATGACAAGGGAGTCGTTACCGGCTAAATATCAGGAGAGACTGCCTAACTGTAAGAGTGGCTGAGCAGTAGAACAGTCTGCCTCGGGAGGTGTTGGACGCTCCTTCGCTGGACGTTTTCAAGCGGAGGTTGGACGACCATCTTTCGGGGATGTTGTAGGGCTGTAGGGGTATCTTTTGACTATGCTCCTGCAGAGTGCAGGGGATTGGACTAAATGACCTGCAAGGTCCCTTCCAGCTCTAACATTCTATGATTCTATAAGGGGGGAGGCCGAGACTTCTGGTTGGTGGATTGGCAATGGCGGTTGCTCTCCCCAGTTTGCGGGGAGGCGATAAGCACACCAGCGGCAAGGAGGGGTGCTGCCTCAAGTGGCACCCCCACAAAGCCCATGTGATGGGTTCCAGGCCAGAGGGCTTTTCAGGGTTAGCTTCTTCAACGGCTCGATGCCAGAGAATAGAGGCTTCCCTCCGCCCTGACAGTCCTACCACTGAGTGACCATATGGTACAAGCTAATTCGACCGGGACAAGCACAGGAGATCGAGCGGAACAACAAATGAGAGAGTGAGGTCTGTGAAATGAAAGAGCGAGGTCTGTGAAAGGACCAACAATGAACGTGAGTTCAAAGTAAATGGACTATTTTGATAAAACGGAGTAACCCCCCCCTCGTGGGAAAAGCGGAGCGCAAGGAGGGACGGCTCTTGAGCGCAGAGACAGATCAATGCAGCAAAGGGGGTAGGGGGGAAACAAACAGTGAGATTATATTGAGAGACTTACTGGAGTACCAATAGCAAAAAGACGAGTCTTTCGAGCCCTGACAAAGCGGTTTGAAATTGTAAACAATGAGGGAACATGGCGGCTTCCCGAGGAAAGTTTAAACCGAAACCAGGCAGTCAGAGTCCAAGACCGGAAGATGGAGCAAATGTCATGAAGTTACTAGCGGATATGCTGAAACCGGTAATGGAGCGACTCGGTGGTATTAACCAGCAACTGGCTACATTAAATCAAAACTTTGCTCAACAGCAGTGCCAGCTGGCAGAAACGGAGAAGAAAGTGGAGCAAGCTACTGAAAAAATTACAGAAATGGACACCGCAAATAAGACAGTGAAGAAAAGAGTGACAGAGGTGGAAACAACACA
>NW_015203720.1:0-1627 GCF_001447785.1 Gekko japonicus | reverse complement strand
TTTCCCCACCCTACTGTTTCTACCATTTTACTGAAAGATTATTTTGGGGGTCGTGATTTCACCCCCTTTCCCCTCTTGACAGATGCCCTCCACCTGAGTGACTGTTCATCGTTGCATTTCCGTGATCACAAAAACAATCTTTTGGTGGCCAAAAGTTACAGCAAGGGTAGAAGAAGTGCTTCATAGGACACACACCAGAGTGTCTCAGTTTGGTTGCTGTAGGTGAGAGACCAATGCAGACTAAAATGGATACTTACTGTGATTGTGAAGTAAAACAACACCCTCCAAGAAGCAACAACTCTGCTATCCCAGCATCAGATTCCCAGGGAGAAATCAATACTCCCTGAAGACTTCCGCTTAATGTCCTCCTTCCCCAAATTCAAAACTTCCAAGTGGGTTCCACCCTCTTTCTCTCCCCCTCTTGAGGTCTGTTGGATATCAGTCCAAAGCTGAACAGGGAGGCCCCCTCCATCACCGGATGGAGCAAAATGCAAGATCCGTTCATACTAATTAAGATGACCACAGTATATTTAGGGAATAATTCAAAGTCTGAAACAGAAATTCAGTTCATGGGGGGGGGAATGTTCTGTTTCCTCAGAGAAAGTGCAAGAAGAAATAACCAAGGTAATTGGGTCCGCTCAGCCACGGATTGAGCACCGAGCAAAACTACCCTACACAGATGCGGTGGTGCACGAGGTTCAGAGGTTTGGTAATATTGCCCCTGCTGGCGCACCACATGCCACCACTGCAGACGTCACTCTTGGAGGCTACTTCATTCCAAAGGTGACTGTTCTTTCCTTTACATTCATTGCTCAGCTGAATACGGCACATTTGTGAATTTTTTGTAACCGACGTTTAGTTTTGTGGAAGAAGAGATCCAGTTAATGAAGTTCTTCTACATCCCATAGATTTGTCTTACGGAAACAATTGGGGGATGTCCCTGATTTTGCCTGGATTGAACCAGAAATATCAAATGTGGAAAATACTGTCTGTTGAAGTCTTTTTTTTAAAATTTTGCTTTCATTGCATGTGAATTCTTATGTTCTCATTACATTTGAATTCTCATCTGTTTGTAAGATGGCATTTTCTTTGTCTGAAGGATAGCTAATGTACTTGGTGGGCCATCTTCATTTTCTTCAACAACTCATCACTTTGCCTTTCCAGGGAACGCATATCATTCCATTACTGTACTCTGTGCTGTACGATGAATCCGAGTGGGAGAAACCCTTTAAATTCTATCCTGAGCACTTCCTTGATTCCGAAGGGAAGTTTGTCAAGAGGGATGCCTTCCTGCCTTTCTCTGCAGGTAACTCTTCTTAGATGGATCACTGTGGGTTTCATTAACTGATCATGTACCCAAGTCCATTGAGTTGAAAGGACACCAGCTTGCCATTAGCATTATTTCTCAGTACTGTTAATCATTCTGGTGCTATCTACTTTAGTCAGTGTCAGCGAGCTGCCATTTCTCTGCTGGGACATCTCACGTCCCTTCCCTTTCCCCTTTGTTTTCTGTTGTATTTTCCTCCTCTTAGGTAACTGCTTCATCAAGGTCGCCAGCTGGTGAGAAGTAGGAGTTATGTCTTCACGCTCATGCTTGCTTAGACTTAACCGTGTGAAAGGAACTTGT
>NW_015203719.1:0-1620 GCF_001447785.1 Gekko japonicus | reverse complement strand
CATCACAGGGAAGTGACGTTATGACGCCGGGCACGCTGGGGGCGGGGCCACGACCATACAAGGGAAATCCATAGAGTTTTCCCTTCTATGGCCGTGGCCCTGCCCCCAGCGTGCCCGGCATCATAACGTCACTTCCCTGTGACGCGCATGCTGGGGCGGGGTTCCCCCCGGGGCCCGATTCCCCGGCATTGGGGAACGGGCCTCTGGGGTTGCGGGTTTTCCGCCCCCCGGGGGGACTTGGCAGCCCTAGGTGGGCTCTATGGCAGTATACCCCTTTGAAATCCCTCCTGTCCCTGAACCCCACCCTCCTCAAGCTCTGCCCTGCAAATTCCCAGGTATTTCCCAACCCGGAGCTGGCAGCCCTACATATGACGGTAATTTCCCCCCTCTTTTTCCAACAACAAACATGGCCTGCAGATTGGCTGTTTCTCCTCCCACTGAGATATTCAGCAACTCAAATGTTTGTTCTCACTTGGACCTGGTGGGTTTTGCACCTGGCTGCCCGTCTCATCCACGGAGAGCTTATTATAAGCAGCGAGCAGATGTGAGCGTGTGCTCCTCTGCTGTTCTCGCCTGTTAAGATTTGTCCAACGGTCGAGAAAAAGAAGCGGAAGCAGGTGGGTAGCTTGTTTGTTCCCCCAGGAGTTGACTGCACCGTGCTTAATGCAGACAGGGCAGATTACAGAGGTAATGACAAGTACCGTCAAGATTAGAGGAGTCAACCAGAAGCTGGAGTTTACTTATAAAGAGTCGTTAACTCTGGTGTACCTTACTCTGATATAACGGTATCTCGATTGGGTGTAAAAATGGCAACCGCACATCGAATGGATTTGATAGTGGCTGGGTCTGTTTTACTGCACGAGACCAAAGAAAATGTAAGGAGCAGCACGTTCCTCGTGAATGGGTCTCCCACATGGCACCTGCGGGTGGCATGGTACCCGCAGACAGCTTTCCTGGCACCTGCCAAGTGTTTTTACAAAGTGGGTGGGCCTGGCGGGGCTTCTGCTCAGTACGGCTTCTGATTAACTACTGGAGATCTGATTGGCATGCACATTAAAAACAGTGTCGTTTTGGTGGCAGCTGCTGCCACAGGGCTGTTTCTAGTTTGGTATCGTGGTTAAGTGTGTGGACTCTAATCTGGGAGAACCGAAGTTGATTCCCCACTCCTCAAATTGCACCTGCTGGATGACCTTGGGCCAGCCATAGATCTGGAAGAGCTGTTCTCTCAAGAACAGTTCTGGAAAGAGCTTTCTCAGCCCCACCTACCTCTCAGGGTGTCTGTAGTGGGGAGGGGAAGGGAATTTGTAAACTGCTTTGAGACTCCAAGTGAAGGGCGGGATATAAATCCAATCTCCTCCTCCTCCTCCGTCTCTCACTCATCTATCCAAGTGTATGACTCTTCTTGTCCCCCGCCCTTCAACTTCCTCTTTGCATACCTGTGTGTGTGCATGTGGCTCAGTGTCCGATGGCAGCCGTTTTGTGGTTGCGCCCACCACCTTGTGTCAGAATTCCAAAGATGCCTGAAGGCTGAGAAAGGGTTGGTGACCGACCCCTGTCCCAATGCATGAACCTGCGGCAAACGAAACGTGATTGGGCATCTCCTCACGTGGCAGTGGACAC
>NW_015203718.1:0-1879 GCF_001447785.1 Gekko japonicus | reverse complement strand
AGGCAGCACGGGGCTGGGTGAGTCACAGCTAGGCCGGATACAAGACCCTGCGGTCCTGCGGAGTCACCGGCCTTGTCAGAGATATGTTGCCATGGCACAGGCACAAGTTCTGAGCAACAGTTAAAGGGGCAAATTTCAGGAAAGCCCTACCGCACCCATTCATTTACTGACTAATTAAGAAAAAATGGGATGTGTCAGGCCTCAGGCCTCCATGGCATTTTCGCATCCTCTGCGCTCAGATCCCAGATATGTGGGAAATCAGTGGGGTGACTCAGAGATTGTACACTGTGCAGGCTCAGAGGTTTGCTCTTTCTCGTTTCCACAGTTCAGGCTTTTGGCACCGGAAACAGCAGGCCCCTGCCTCCCAGGAGCCAGTGTGAGATGTGGCTTAGTCTCGAATACATGAGGTAGCCACTGCAGAGAGCCTCTGAGCATATGCAAAATGCGTTTTGCATATGGAATTGGGGAAAGTCCATGAGTGGACTTGGTTCACATTCAGGGACTATGGTGTTTTGGAAGGATTAGCAAGCCACCAGTCACCAGTATACCAGCTAAGAATTAATACAGACCGATGTCTAAAAATTGTGACTGGTGGTGACCCTCCTATGCAAGAATAACTGTTATTACAAATCTTTTAGAACACTTAGGAAGGGTTGTATCCTCCATACAAGTCAGTTGATATTATACCATTTTTGGATGCTTATGCCTTGAAATTCTTGTAATAGTATTTTCTTGAAGAAAATTATCTAAATGAAGTCTTCAATATCCGAATTCTTCGTTAGAAAGACATATTCATTCCTTGCAGGGGTCGTTTCGTAGAAAAAGAGCTAGGGGAACTCATTAGCATAACTTATTAGCATATGCCACACCCCCTGACATCACCGGAAGTGTGTCATAAGGCCACACACCCCACCCCCAACGGTCCCGGCGGGAGTGCATGGAAGCCCCGCGAAGGCCCTCCCTGGCCCCAGGCAGGCAGGGGTGGGGAGAGGCAGGGAGGAAGCAACTTACCCTCCCTCTTCTCCTGCCTCCTCCTGGCTGAATGAGGACCGGAAGCGGGGCAGCTGGAAGCAGGGGGCGGGGCTTCATGTGCCCCGCACCCCATACCTCACCTGGGGGAACTGCGATCCCCCGTGATCCCCCCCGAAATGACCTCTGATTCCTTGTAGTATTATATTGGATATTGGCATAATCTATTCAGAAAAATAGTGTTCAATATGCATTGATTAAACTTGTGTACTACACATATTGTACTCCTTCATATATCAGTACATGTTCTTGTTACTTTGTTATTTCTGTGTCCATGTTCACAGCCTTATTTCTCTAGTTGTACCTGTACTGCTGTGCAATCTCTTTTTTGCTTATTATGTGTGTAAAGTGCCATCAAGTTGCAGCTGATTTATGGCAACCCCCTAGGGTTTTCAAGGCAAGTGATTAAGCAGAGGTGGTTTTCCATTGCCTTCCTCTGCAAAGTCTTCCTTGGTGGTCTCCCATCCAAGTACCGACCCTGCTTAGCTTCTGAGATCTCATGAGATCAGGCTAGGCTATACTATTCCACATCCTGCACGTTTCACTACTTGAGCTAAATTCTATTTTCCATTGGCTGGCAGTTGACCTCTGACAAAGCTTCTATCATCACAAGTATGCCTACAGGTGCACAAGGAGCTCATTGTCTTCAGTGAGTTGCAAAGGAACAGCTCACCTCCTGCAACCTTCCTCTGCAAAGTCTTCCTTGGTGGTCTCCCATCCAAGTACCGACCCTGCTTAGCTTCTGAAATCTCATGAGATCAGGCTATGCTATACTATTCCACACCCTGTACGTTTCACTACTTGTGCTAAATTCTATTTTTCATTGGCTGGCAGTTGACCTCTGACAAAG
>NW_015203717.1:0-1776 GCF_001447785.1 Gekko japonicus | reverse complement strand
TATGCTGTAGCACATGCTCTGCACACCCTACTGTCATCAAGATCCAAGCATAGAGTAATGGCAGGCAGGAGAACATATGAATTCCAACATGTCCAGCCTTGGCAGGTGATGTCCACATCGTGAAATAGCTTTATTTTAGTTTTATTTTTTATAGGCGAGACAACATGGGTAACTGTACAGATTATTCTATGACATGGTGTTGTTGGTTATCTCCTTTGAGATTCGAAGTTTAGGGGGAAGAAGATTGTCTTCCTACTCCCTGAAAAATCTCTCTGGCTTTAAATTAATTTTATCTTCAAGAAGTTATGGTGTATTGGCTAAGAGCGGTGGACTCTAATCTAAAGAACTGGGTTTGATTCCCCAATACTCCACATGCAGCCAGCTGAGTGGCCTTGGGTCAGTCACAGTCCCCTCAGGGCTGTTCTTTCAAGAGCAGTTCTCTCAGAGCTCTCTCAGCCTCCCCACCACCTCACAGGGTTTCTGCTGTGGGGAGAGGAAGGGAAGGAGATTGAAAGCTGCTCTGAGACTCTTTGGGTAGTGAAGGGTGGGGTATAAATCCAATCTCTTCTTCTTCTATAAAACAGGACAATTTTTTTCATATATTACTATACTTTTCTTCACGACACATCTTGTTCAGGTCATGACGTATAATAAGTCAGCAGGAGAAATGATATATTTCGATGAGACTGGTGAGAGGAAAACCACGTTTGATATAATGAATCTGGTCACCTTCCCAAACGAGTCCTTTGGCAGTGTGAAAGTGGGAAGGGTGGATCCCAGCATTCTTGAAGGAGAAGAATTTGTCATTGATGAAGAAATGATCATATGGCAAGCAAGTTTTAATCAGGTTTGCATTGCAGAGCCTTCTTAGAGGCCGCTCCATTACTGAGATTGTTGATTAAGGGACAGACAGATTCCTTGGCTGAATATTTGGATACTTTTGTGTTGTCCATGCCATGAAGACAGAATCACAAATCTGTTTCAAACATTAAAGACAGGTGTGACCAGTGTTCCCTGTAAGCTGAGTTAGTGTGAGCTAGCTCAGTTTTTTTTAGCCTCCGGCTCACACATTTTTTTTCTTAGCTCAGGAAGGATGGCTCCAGAGCAAACTAATTTATGCAGTAGCCAGATCGCTCACTCACAACTTTAATGACAGTACTTCACAAAGTAGAATTTTTGCTCACAAGACTCCACAACTTAGAGGGAGCATTGACTGTGACATCAAAGTACCAAATATCACTATTTCTACATTGGAATTGTTTTCCTTTCATATATGCAAATCAATGTGTTTCTTGATTAGAATATGGTAGGTTTGTAATGGGGCCATTTTAACAAAAATCACTAGGAAGAAACATTTGAATGACTAGGGAGTCTATCCACAAACATTCCTTAGCAATAGGAGTACAAAAGAAAAAAATCTTTGTCATACCTTGCAAACTTGTGCACAACTGTGTTTTATATGTCAGGTAACAAATGCTACAATAATTTCCCCATATTTCCCATCCCAAATCTCTTTCACCTGTGGACAGGTGCTGCCTCTATCTGTGTGCAATGATTACTGCCCTCTTGGTTATCAGAAGAAAAAAAAGGAAGGAGAGAAATTTTGCTGCTACGATTGTGTCCATGCCCAGAAGGGAAGATATCAAACCAGAAGGGTATATGTTGGTGAAAGCCTGACAGATAAATTTGACTTTATGAACAAATAAGTCACAATGAGCAAATAAGTCAGAAATAAGTCACATAAAGGAGGACCTCAATGTCCTTGCCAACCACGAC
>NW_015203716.1:0-1773 GCF_001447785.1 Gekko japonicus | reverse complement strand
ATGAAATGTGCTTGGGTCCATGAATTTTGGTTAGGTTTGAAAGAAGAGGAGTCATCCATAACTCTACATGTTTATAGCATCGTTCTTTATAAAAATTGAGCGTAAAGGCTTGCACATTGTCTCACTGCATCATGGGAACTGTAGTCCCTTAGTTCTAGTCCATGCATTCTATGAAGTATGCATGGTCAGGCCCAGAAATATCCACTGTTTGTTCATTTAGCACTCCAGATAGCCGCCGTGGAAACACACTAAGGAGTCTGCTAGTGATGGAAAGTGATGTCAAGGTGCAGTTGACTTACGGTGACCCTGCGTGATGCTGCATCTGGCATTCGTTCCGCATTTTCTCAACACAGAGGGTGGTTCTGCATTGGTTTTTCCCTCTGCTGTTTTACCAAACGCATCTTGGACCAGAAATTCCCCTCTGCACTGCATGTTGCTTTCACTTTCTTTGAGCATCAAATTTTATGGTACCTTCTGCATCGATTTATGGCCGTTCGGGGGTGACTTTGCAGTCAGTACAGCGTTGCCCCGGAGTATTTGAATGTGGCTGGTTCAGCATCAGGCATTCACTCCACATTTTCTCAATGTTGAGGAAAAGGTGCAGCTCAAAAATCCCTGTAGTCTGCAGATGACCTCTAATTCCAGGGGATCCCCAGGTCCCACCTGGAGGCTGGCATCCCTATCAGTGTTCCCTCTAAGATGAGTTAGTGTGAGCTAGCTCACAGTTTTTTTAGCCTCTGGCTCACACATTTTTGTCTTAGCTCAGGAAGGAGGGCTCCAGAGCAAACTCATTTATGCAGTAGCCAAATTGCTTGCTCACAAACTTTAATGCCAGGAGCTCACAAAGTAGAATTTTTGCTCACAAGACTTCACAGCTTAGAGGGAACATTGATCCCTAGTTCCACCAACCAAGTCTGAAGTCTTCCTCGAGCTCAAGGAGCCTCTCTTTAAGGGAGAGGGCTGGAAACCTTCACACACACAGTAGCAAAAGGAAAACATCACAGCAGAGAAGCTGTTGGAAGAGGGAGGCCACCGACCTCTCAGTGACTCAGGGGAGGGTGTTGCGTTCCTTTGCATCTTCTCACCTGCTACACAGACTTCTCCCAATAACCTTTCTTTAGTGCACCTAAAGTACGGGTGTGTTTCTTGTGGAACCTTTAAGCCTGCGTGCACATGGGTCAAGCTTGGTACCGCCTTTCCAGAAATGGAAGGAGGCAAAGGACATTTAAATTAATACAGTCTCATTTAGAATAGGAGGGACAAAAGAACATTCAACTGCAAACAGCGTAATGTAAACAACGGACAAGGCCCATGACCCTGGGGGAAGTGGATGTCAAGGAGTTGATGACTTGAAGGTCGGTGTGCGCATGCTCTGAGGAACAGACGCCGTTGCTCCCCCGCTCCGAACTGACGAAGGATTTATGACCTAAAAGAAGGAGATAAATCTCACTAAACTGCCAGAGAACAGCCTCAGAGGTCTCTAAAGCGACAGTGAACAAGGAGTGCCGAAGAACTCGTGGCTTAGCTGGGTAAGAAGAAAGTTATCAAAAGATAGAGAGGCTGCAGCCAGCTAATTAATTGACATGGCTACTACAGTGAAAGCATTGTCGGAACAAATTGCCCAGTTTCAAGCTTTAATGTTAGCCTCACAGGAAAAAATAACAAAAGAGATTGGTGAAGTGAAACAGGAGCTTAAACAAATTAAGGCAGAGATCAAAGGAGTGAAGGAAATTGCCATGTAAGCAAAAACATGGCCCAAGATAATAAGGAACA
>NW_015203715.1:0-1639 GCF_001447785.1 Gekko japonicus | reverse complement strand
AACAAGAACAAACTTCTGTGATTGGCTAAGAGTGGTGTTTCCCCCTGACCTGGAATACTATTGGCCCAATTATCCCTGCTCCTTCCCCCCTCCCTCCTAGGTGGACTCGAACTTAGTCACACAAACAGTCTCGAAAGCTGTAATTTGCAAACTTGCAATGCAGTGCCATGTAATGCATTGCTGTGATCAGCTCTAAGCTTCCCAGGGGCTTTTGCCATTGGTCCACTGCAGATATCTCCACCTTGCCCCTTATTGCCCTAGAAGGGCAGGAAAGACCCAGAAAGGGCAGGATAAAGCAGGAAAGGGAAGGTAAATAATCTCCTTTAAGATTTACTGTTGCTATTTGGGAGAGCCGAATATCTCCTGAATAGTATTCAAAAGCTCTATTCGGCTGCCAAATAAGCAACAGAGAATCGTATTCGGCTGAATGCATGCCCATGTGCTGCCAATAAGGCACGTATTCGGGCAACTATTTGGCTCGTCTCTACCAAATGCACATGCCTACTGCCTATCTGTATTGTGCTGTCTGAGAATCCATTATGTACCTGCCCAAGTGGCCTCTAGTCCATGAAAATTTATGCTTCAATAAATCTTCACAGAACTTTTTTTGGAGTTATTCCTGCTACTGCTGAAACTCCTATATACATCTCACTCGTTTTAGATGCACATTTGATAAAACTGAGTTTTTAAAAAAAAATTACGCAAATGAGCCAAAATACATGGAGTTTCTACTTTGCAGGCTGTCACGGCTAAAATAAATGATTTAATTTACAATTGCTACATATTTAGACCTGACAAACAGAGGATAAGCTTTACCACCTGATGCAGGTTTCTTTGCTTCAAGCGGATGCTCAGCCCTTCATACCTGTTCAAAACTGAGCCCATATCATTAAAGGAGCAGCTCTTTTCCATTCATGGTACTGACCTGCGCAACTGGGCATTTTCACTTCTGAGAGGCTGAAGAATAAGCGCTATTTCGGCTTGTGCATTTGAACTGTCAACAGCTGCAGGCAAAAGAGATATGCAGTCTTCCACTTCACCCAGCAGCCTCAAGGTTTCTGAATTATCTACAAAAATTGAAAAGATATAGCTGACAAGAGTACAGAGACCATGTTATTGTGGAAGATTAAGAACGGGCCTATTCATGCAACAGAAGGAGGTGGCAGAACATGGTCACCAATCGGCCTGAAGAAAAATGTTCTGTTACTAGGATGTTCTTTACCAGGTATTATTTACCTCCATGCCATGAAAAACTTCATCTCTCCATTTCCACCCATTAAGCCTCTACTGAAGGACAGGACACTTGCCTCCAAGCTGGTTGGTAACCCTAGCAACAGACTATCGATACACTCATTAGCCGCACAGATTTGAGCCCTAGCATGCCAAAATGTAAATCTGGAACCTACACTCGTTTACTTAGAACCAAACTTTGTTGAAATGAATTGGATTTAATTGGATCTAAACCTATAGAAGAAAAAGAGGAAGTCCTCACATGAGATGGGTTGACCCAGTCAAGGAAGCCACGAGGGCTCTCAGTTTGCAGGACCTGAGGAAGGCTATAAACAATAGGATGCTTTGGAGGACATTAATTTTTAGGGTCACCGTAAGTGGGAAGGCTTGAAGCTCAACATCAAAAAAA
>NW_015203714.1:0-1726 GCF_001447785.1 Gekko japonicus | reverse complement strand
GGTACACCAGAGCTCTTCAGGGATGGAGCTCCCCCACTGTCCACCTGGGTGGTGGTGGATTTGCCCCCCCAAAAAGTGTGGAGACCCACGCCCCCATCAGAAGGATGGCAACCCTAGTCTCCTGGCCCTTGGCATGGCCACTGAACCTGGAGTTTCTTTTTATCTAATCCAGTCCCCCCCCCCAACCTTTTTGAGCCTGCAGGCACCTTTGGAATTCCGGCACCGGCTGGTGGGTGTGCTCCAAAAAATGGCTGCCACACGATTGCTGCTGCAGAAGGCTGAGCCAGGCACAAAATGGCTGCCATGGCCTTACCTCCAGTGGCCAATCAGAAAGCCTTTCTGGGCAAAAGCCCCACCTGGCCCCTCCCACTTTCTAAAAACACTTTGTAGTCACCAGGGAAGGTGTTAAGAGGCACCATGGCGCCACAGTTAGGTACCATGTTAGGGAACTCTGGTCTAATCTAAAGTGGTGGCTGTCGCTTTCCCTGGGAGTAGGGTTACCAAGTCCAGACTTCCTCCAGTGGCCAATCAGAAAGCCTTACTGGACAAAAGCTCCACCTGGCTCCTCCCACTTTCTAAAAACACTTTGTAGTCACCAGGGAAAGTGTTAAGAGGCACCATGGCGCCACAGTTGGGTACCATGTTAGGGAACTCTGGTCTAATCTAAAGTGGTGGCCGTCGCTTTCCCCGGGAGAGTGAATTCTGCAAGTGTGTTGTGTGGTGAACTGAAGCATTCATTGACAGTCCTGTGGAACTGTAGTAAAATATAGGGATTCCATTCCCCAGGTAGGGGCAAGGGAATTCCCCGCTTTCGTGAGCTCCTGCCCACTGTTGGCCAGCAGCCAACCCTGACGCCAAGTAATGTCAGCGTATCAGTGACATTGGGGGGGCGATGCTGTGCTTTTTGGGCAAAACTCTTACGATTTGAGGCCATTTCTACCATGGAGTTTGCCCAAAAAGCAGAGCATTGCCCCGACATTGCCAACACACTGATGTCACTTTCAGGTGATGTCATCATGTTGGGGACGTCACATGGGAGTCCCCCCCCCCCCCTGGAACCCCCCCCCCCAGATTTCCACGACAAGGGGACCTGGTGACCTTAGTAAAATACAGTGATGGTCCTGCTTGGATTGACACAGTTGAAGGAGTTTTAAAACCAGATCTCTCCATGATTATCTCACACCCAGTAACTAGATGTGAAACTTGAGGTCAGTATGGACCAATCCAGTGCAAGTAAAGAACCCCTGGGACTCTCAGAGGGGTGATGAAATTGCTAATGGCCTCGATACCATTGCTTGTACAATGTAGAGCTCTTTTTCTTTTGAGACAATTTTGCACATTTATTATGTCCCCTTCCTGAATTTTATCCCTCCCTTCCTGTCATGGTGCTTGGGGAAGGTGAACTGTTCTGTCCTCCATCATATCTTCACGGCAACCCTGTGAAAGTAGATTGGACTGGGAGTGACTGGCTGAAGGTACAACCAGTGATCTTTATGACTTAGTGGGAAGTTGAACCCAGTTCTCCTGGGTTGAACCCAGTTCTCCTGCACAGAAGACAAGGGAATAAAGCCAAATCAGTGATTCTCACCAAAAAGAAAAAGAAAAAAAGTGAGGTTTAAACTTTTCTCTATAGATATAGTTTATGACTGCGGTTGTAAAACAGTAAGAAGTAATAAAATAAATATCGAAAGGCCTATTTCTGAAGTTCTGTCACATATTGCCATCG
>NW_015203713.1:0-1989 GCF_001447785.1 Gekko japonicus | reverse complement strand
TTTTTCTACAAAAAAAGCCCTGTTTAAAGGTAATTGATCTGTTGTTATAATATTATAACAATCAGTCTATCAAGTTCATCTGAATCCCCAGTTTTCCTTTTAAAAAGTAAGTCTCCAGCCCTTTTCAGTGCAGAGATATACATTCACCATGTAACACCACAACGAAATGGGTTAAAGACTTACTTTTATGAGGAAAGCTAGGAATTCCGAGGACCTGACGGACAGATTTTTATGATGATGCTATAACCATATGTCAACTGCCAATTCAAAAATGCTTCCCAGTGGCAGAGGGGCTAGGATGACCACCATGGAAGACTGGGTCAGGGAAAATATGGGGAAGCTTGCTCTCTGGAAGCCCCGTTGTCTCTGAGTTATTTCAGCAGCTATAGAAGCAACAAGAAATCCACATGTGGAAAACACTGCCGTTCCAGCTATTCACATGACATCATATTTTATCACACTAGGATTCTCACCTGCATGAGAAGCTACGGCTTATATATGGATGGCATGCATGAGGAAGCCCCCCCCCCCGAATTGTCTGTACTTCTAGCACAACGGACTAAAGGACAAAACATTCAGAAAGCCCCTGCATGGGTATGAGCCAGTGTAGCATAGCACCTATGCTGCGATTGCACACACTAAATAAAGCATTTTCAGTCCGTTTTCAATGCACTTTCCAACTGGATTTTACTGTGTGACCCAGCAAAATCCAGTTGGAAAGTGCACTGAAAGTGGATTGAAAGTGCATTATTTAGAGCGTGTGATCGCAGCCTTAGAATAATATCAGACTGAGAAGACTCAAGTTCCAACCACCGCTCAGCCAGGAAGCTCACTGGACTTTAGGCCTCTTACTCTCTTAGCCTCACCTGCTTCGTAGGGCTGTTTTGAGAGTTAATGGGGAAAGAAGCATCCACATGATGTCATCCCCTCTCCAGGCTTTCCGCTGATTCGGTCTCCTCTTTTGGGAAAGATCTGAGTCAAAGCCTGTTTACACTGCGTGGTTGGGAAGGTGGGCCGTTTCGAAAGTCCTGGCCTCAAGGGCACCATTTTTAGGGTTGCCAGCCTCCAGGTGGGGCCTGGAGATCTCCCGCTTTTACAACTGATCTCCAGCTGACAGAGATCAGCTCCCCTGGAGAAAGTGGCTGTTCTGGAAGGTGGTCTGTATGGCATTGTACCATGCCGAGGCCCCTCCCCTCCCGAAACCCCGCCCTCTCCTGGATTCACCTCCAAAGTCTCCAGGTGTTTTCTAACTCAGACCTGGCAACCCTAACTATTTTCCTTGCCCCCCCCCCCCAGCTGCCATCCTCCCGAGCCATCGAAGGGCTTTGGGGACCAGGGCTCTTTTTGTAGAAAAAGCCCAGCAGGAACTCATTAGCATAATAGGCCACACCCAACAGCAGAAACTCATTAGCATATTAGGCCACACTCCTGACAGCACAGCTCATTAGCCCATTAGGCTACACCCCCATGTTACCAGAAGTGTGGTCATCCAGCCACACCCACCTTTTGCTTCTTATTCTGTTTACCTTGTTTGTTGTCAAAACCCAGGGCCTTTTTTTGCAGCAGGAACTCCTTTGCATGTTAGGCCACACACCCCTAATGTAGCCAATCCTAATGGGTTTCTGCTGTTGGGTGTGGCCTATTATGCTAATGAGTTCCTGCTGGGCGTGGCCAACTCGGGAGCCAGCCGGAATTCCGTTCCTGTGCGTTCCTGCCCAAAAATAGCCCTGGGGGAGGCCTTAAAAAAACAGTCGTTGCTACAGTGTTATAGAAATACAGTAATTGCAAAAATTTTAAAAACCCACAACAGTCCTCTGGTGAAGTGAGAGGAAACGGTAGCCACGAGAGGCTAACACAAGGAAAGTGTGGGGGAAACCACCATGCAGATGTTCCATTGCAGCTGCAAATAAAGAGCATCCATACTGCATGGAAGCAGTTGATGCAGTTCTATGGTCCTAGAACCTGGTCTGTAGCTACAGTGGGGCTATT
>NW_015203712.1:0-1649 GCF_001447785.1 Gekko japonicus | reverse complement strand
GATAGGTTGTTTATATAAAAATAAACAATACTGATGCTAACAGGCAGACTCGCCTGACACCTCTTGCCTGACACCTCTGAAGATCTGAATGGGTTCAGTAAGATGTCCTTGTCTGCTGCATCTTACTCTCAGATAAGTTTGTTCATGTAATGCCCATATAAGATATAGGAGTCTTCTATCAATAGATGAATCTGATAATTTGACCCAAAGTCGCATTCTGGATACGGACTCAAATGCAGATTTGAAGTCAACAAAGGCTGTGTAAAGTGAAGTTATTCCCTTAGATGAGTATTTCTCAATAAGGTGTTGGATAATTAGGCATTGATCTATCGTAGATCTCCCTGGCCTAAAACCTGCCTCTTCTGCTGCTAAAATGTTTTCTTGTTCAAACCAGTCCAGAAGTTTGCCCAAGAGATACCTGGCATATATCTTACTTATGATATTCAGCAGACAAATTGCCCTGTAATTAGATGGATCCTCCCTTTTACCTTTTTTATAAAACAGGACCACTATAGCCATTCCCCATGATTTTGGAATACGACCTGTTTCATCAATATATGTAAAGGGAGAGCCAAAAAAGAGGCCCACCACTCCTTATTTTCTTTCAGAAATTCAGGTGGAATACCATCGTGGCCAGGGGCTTTAGCTTTTTTTAATTGGCCTATGTGGGATTTAATCTCACCTGAGGTTACAGGAGGCCATTTGAGGGCATTTTCTAGTGCTATTTGAGGGAGAGATTGAGTAGCATCCTTGTACAATTCTGTAAAAGAATAAACACATTTATCTGATGGTATACAAGAGGATACTGGGGATTTGGGTCCCGAAAGTCTGCCTGTAATTAATTTCCAGAAAAGAGATGGGTTTTTGTCTTTTGCTGCATTGTTCAGTTTCCCCCATAGTTCTCTACTGTATTCTTTCTTATGACGTTGTATCAGCAGTTTATAATCTTTTTTTGTGACAGCAGTTTTGTTAGGGCCTCTCCTTTAGCCTGATCTTCTGATGTCCGATATTGCTGGTACCTCCATTTTAGAGGGTTTTTTGCTGTCACACAACTATGATTAAACCATGGTTTGAAAGCAGAATTCCTGACTGAATAGATTGAGCCTGATAGTTGCTCTGTTCACTATGAACGAACATACAATCTGTGTACAATGTACTCTTGATTTTTCTTTGCATGCGTATTGAGTAATTCTAATGTTATGTTCAACACTTGTACTGCTGAATGTATGAAACTGCACATTTATCCTTCCGGTTTTGGCGTTCGCCATGGCGGTCGCTTTCTCCCAGACCTCCGGGAGACGATCGCCAGAACCCGTGGCAAGGAGGGGGTGTGATCGTCCGCATCCCCCACGGAGTCCTTGAGATGTGCTCCAAGCCATGGGGCGCTAGGAGGCTTCCCCGCCGGTGGGGGGGGGGCCATTCATGCCCCAACAGTCCTGCTATGGAGTTTCCTGATGGAACTAGAAGGGCACACCGGATCAAGCGCCAGGTGATCAAGTGATTTGGTACTTAAAGCGAACGAAAACTGTGCTGCCATTGAACTGTGAGTTAAGTTAAAGTGAGAACATTAAAAAAAAACGAAAGCCGCCCCGCAGGAAGGGGGGAGGGGACTCTTCTCCAAGAAGATAAACATAAGCGAACTTTACTGT
>NW_015203711.1:0-1787 GCF_001447785.1 Gekko japonicus | reverse complement strand
TCCTGCAGGAAATGACCCCTGAGTCCACCCCTCCATGCCTCTTTTCAACCCAGAATCCAATAATAAAATGAAGGTTGCCCGCTTGTTCTCTGGCAGAGCTTTTGTGTATTTAGGAGCTGTGCAAAAAGAATATTTATTTCATGTCATCACCATGGGGTTGTTGTTGTTTTAAAAAAAAAAAAAAAAACCACACCCACATTTGCTTAAATTCTGTGAAGGGGAAGAAGAATTGAAAAGGTTGACAATCAGACACAAAACATGAAAACAATCACAATGAGGCAGTCCGAAGAGGCTGTTGTCATTCTCATGACGTTTTAAATCTTCCCGGTGTGTGACTCCATGTGGCTGGTTACCACGGTTACCTACACACTGCAGTTCGGGGGTGGAACAAATTTTGAGTCCTGTGGCACCTTTAAGGCCAACAAAGTTTTATTCTGGGTATAAGCTTTCCTGTGCATGCATACTTCTTCAGACAGCTTATACTCAGAATTAAACTCTGTTGGTCTTAAAGGTGCCACCAGACTCAGTTTGGTGTAGTGGTTAAGAGTGCGGACTCTAATCTGGGAGAAGCGGGTTTGATTCCCCACTCCTCCACATGCAGCTGCTGGCATGACCTTTGGTCAGTCACAAGTTCTCTCAGAGCTCTCATGAGCAGTTCTCTCAGAGCTCTCTCAGCCCCACCTACCTCACAGGGTGTCTGTTGTGGGGAGGGGGAGGGAAAGGAGATTGTAAACCGCTCTGAGTCTCCTTCGGGTAGTGAAGGGCGGGGTATAAATCCAATCTTCTTCTTCTGCTTTTTCAGACCAACATGGCTACCCCCCTGAATCTATCTTCACAGATCAGAGGTAGTTTGACATTTGGGTTCTTGAAGTCATCTCGTTTTCAGGGCTAAGTGACATGTAAACTAATGGTATTCACGCAGCACACTTAGAAAACCTGTTCTGTGAAACGGTATTATATGCAATTCCCGTTGTGTGTATGCGTATACTTTTACAATGCGATGAAGAAATACGATTCATTACAGAATAGTAATCTAAATATATTTTCATAATATAACATCACAGTTGTTTTCATTTTAGTTAACAGCTGCAGGCTGGCAGTCCTCGATCCAAGCAGTGTGGTGTCAGTCGCAAACCCAAGCATACATTTTAAAAAATAAATTTCATTAGAGATTTTAGAACAAAGAGATAAAAAACAGAAGATATTTTTTTAAAAAAGAAAGAGAAATACAGAGCTAAAAAACAGAGCAAGAAAGACAGAACAAGACAATAAAAAGAAGTGACTTCCGATTTTCTCCATGACAAACACAAGTAAAATTACAAACTTTACTTTCTTAGGACAAAAGAAATGCATTCTAATAGAAATAAGTTCTAATCTTTTTACCACCCTTAATCCTCAAATCCACATATTATCAGTTCATCTTTTTCCGTTTCCTGCAAAAAGTCTAGGGTTTCCAGTTAGCGATAAGATAATGTCTTTTTTTCTGATCAAGGGATTAAGTTTATCCATCGCTGCAAGTTCCGTCATCTTCACCAGCCATTCCTCCGTAGAGGGTAATGTCGAACTTTCCCATCTCGCTGCTGTCGTCATGTATAAAAACAAAGTTCCATGATTTTTTCCGAAAGACATTAGTCTTTAGAATCTTCTGAATTAAAGGGCATATTTGTGTCCAAAGGTGTTTTTTTTTTTGCTTTATTACATGTCCACCCTCCATTTTGTTCAGATCTCCAACACATATTCGAGGGTTTTTTTTACATGTTAGCTAATTTTTCTGGTGACATATACCA
>NW_015203710.1:0-1673 GCF_001447785.1 Gekko japonicus | reverse complement strand
CACCCAACAGCACATGCGCACGAAGAGGATAGCAAAAGTTCTGTTGCTCTGCAGAATCGCGCATGCCGTTGGTGAGATTGCGCCAAGCTGCTTCTTTGCCGCACTGCGGGATCATCGTGTGATTGCCACCTCGCCCCTACCCACGGGACCTCAACGGGACGTGTGATCGGGCGGCCGCACGTTAATTTGCTCCGGGCCAAACTGCCACGCTTCCCCCCCGCATTTTACGGCCCGTGTGACCGGAACCCTCAATAGCCATGCCATATAACCACACATTCTTTAACATCTCTAGGTGGAAGAGCCAGACTTCAAGGTGCCTGCTTTAAAGCCACATGGGCCATGTCACGTACATCATGGAGAAGCTGGAAACTGGGTCACCTGACTGCAGGTGTGGTCTCCAAACTTCTAGCCTATCCCCACATGCAGCTATGACAACCAACAATTGGGCACACCCCTGTCCACTCGTGGTTGGCTGGATGGCCACAGCTAATCATGACTAGATTGGGGTTTAATTGATTGATCCTGATGGGAATGAGCTCTCTTGCTCTTGCTCTCTCTTAGTTCTCTCTTCTTGTCAGTGTCTGTTTATTGCACCTGGAAATGATGTCTCTTAGGAGACAAAGAACTGCTTTGTGAATTGGACCACATGGTTGGGCAAAGATGGATTTTTCCTTCAAAATCCCTTGGACTGTTTGGATGTTCCTGAACTTGGTAAATATGTATCTTTTACTGTGTAGTTAAGACAAATCGCCTTAGGCTTGTTATTTTGGTCATCTTTGATAGTCTGTGTTATGCTCTGTACTGAATAAAAATTATTCTTATTTCTAAATGGTCTCTGATGTTGTACCTGAGTTCCAAGTCTAAATCTTGTGCCTTCTGCTCACCATATAAGCTACCTTTGTAAGATTAAGTGTGCATCTCTGGGAGTGAGTTGCTAATATGTTAAATTCCAGATGCCAACTGAGAGTTTGAACCTCTAATCTCAGGTTGGGGGGAACTACTGTGGAGGTTCTGGTGGCAAGTTGTTCTGAACACCAGAGAGGGTATAGACTACTTCTTGGGTTGTTGTTTAATGTACTGTAAAAGTACATGGTTCCCCCCCATCCCTGGAATGGCCTGGGTGGGCAAAGACCTGTACAGTGACCTTGGTTCAGTCATAGTTCTCTCAGAGCTCTCTCAGCCCCACCTAACTCACAGGGTGTCTGTTGTGGGGTGAGGAAGAGAAGGTGATTGTAAGCCACTTTGAGACTCCTTTGGGTAGAGAAGAGCAGGATATAAAAACCAAGGCATGATTGTCCTATGAAGAGTTCCTGTCATAACATTTTCAACAGCAGCAATGGCCATGAGCACTTCAGCTCTTCATGGTTCCCCAAGATGCAGCTAATCGCCATTTGCACCACACACAGTAGAAGGCATGATTGTCCAATGAACATGAAAAAAAAAGTGGCAACTTTTAGAGATGTTTGCTGAGATGAATTTCATGACTGTTTCAAATCCGGGATTCAGAGGGGAAGTTTTTACCAAAATTGCTTCTTTTGGGGTAGGGTGTTACCAGTTCAGGTTAGAAACCCTGAAGTAGGTGAGTTTTCACGCAATGCAGATACTGTTCTTCTCAATGGACAGCCAATTACAGGGTCTGGGGCATCCTAAAACAGTTATTTTTATGTACCATC
>NW_015203709.1:0-1762 GCF_001447785.1 Gekko japonicus | reverse complement strand
AACTTTAATTAGAGAAATTTCAGATTTAATTCTTGCCTGTTTGTTTTCCATTTGTAGTCTAAGCATAATAAATAAACGAAGATTGTTTCAAAAAGTCTGAAAAAGATGTCAGCTGGTATGGAAGCAGAAAGAGCTGAGAAAGCTTCTATGGCTTGGAATAAATATTTCTACAGGTTTCTCGGATGAGTTGTGACCATGCAAGGGAGAGAAGTTTTACCACACCTTCCAGCTGCTTAAGCCCTTTAACCTACTCTTCACTTTGTCCACTTACTGGAAAAAACAATATTTAAATGGAATTCCTGTGGGTCAGAAATGAACCTCCCTAGCAAGGAAAAACTTCAGCTATATTTTTCTTTTGGTCCTCCCTCCGTCTCCCTTGTATCTTGTCTTCTTTTGAGTAATCAAAGCTGGGAACGGCTGCAAACAAAATAAAGATAATTAATGAGAAACACAGAACAAATGCCAAGTAACTTGATTTCTGAAGATGCAAAGCCCAGAAGGATATCTGTCAACCTCCTTGATTATTAAATAGTTCAGAAGTTATTTTAGATCCTTCCCAGAACAGAAACCTGTGTCCAACTTGCATATTCCAAAGGCTTAAGGGCACTTATGTTTTTGGAAGAGTAGACTGTGATTTCTGCTGATTCTCCCTTCCCACTCCCACTGAAGACCTCTAGTTTGCCCCCTGTGCTGTTCCTGAGGATCCATTGACCACCTCAAAAAACCCAACATTTTAGGGTGGGAGGGGGCTCAGTGGGCTGCAGGAGGAGGAATCAGCAGAAATCACCATACCTTTTCTCAAAAAAACTAAGTCCTCTAAGTTTCAGAACTGCATGGCTGGCTACAGGTTGCTTCCACATGGGGTTCCCTCCCCATGCAATGCAGTAAACCCTCAAATTAATGGGGACTCCACACAATATGATTCTGAGCATGCATCATGGGTTTCCCTAGGCTTTTCCCCTTAAACTTGATCAAAAATAAACTTTGGTTTGGTTCCAGTAGTGGTTGGGAGTGCCGACTCTAATCTGGGAGAACCAGGTTTGGTTCCCCACTCCTCCACATGCAGCTGTTGGGTGACCTTTGGCAAGCCACGGTTCTCTCACAGCTATTCTCTCATGAGCAGTTCTCAAAGAGCTCTCTCAGCCCCACCTACCTCACAGTGTCTGTTGTGGAGAGAGGAAGGGAAGGAGATTGTATACCGCTCTGAGACTCCGAGTGGTTCTGTTGCTGATGAAGTATATGACGACATGGCTGCACAACCCTTTTCAAAGGAAGTGTGGAAGACACAGGGACAGTCAGATCTGAATTCAAGAAACCCCTCCCCCCCAAATAAATGTCCTTTTGCGGAAGAGGTGCCGCAAAGTTGGAGTATCAGCTGGGGATTCAACTCACTGGGAAGCAGCGGCAACACTGAAGTGTGGAAAAGGTCTGAGTCCAATTTACTAACTGCTACACCATAGTATTGTATTTATCATGTGTAGAACTTGAACATCTTAATCTGTTGGATGTCACCCGTTGAGCTACCTGAGACTGTATGTGGATTATCAGAGTCCTCTTCAAGTGAAGAAGGGAATAACCTTATACTGGCAGAAGTCCAAAAAAGGACTATACATTTTATTCGGCAAGACACAATCATGGTCCAGGATAGACAGGTGTTGGATCTCTTCAACAATTATTTATAACTGGTGGAAGTACAAAATGCTCCAAAGAAAAGTAGACAGACTCTCAATAAGTTTTTATTGAAAAATGCAAAATTTGTAAT
>NW_015203708.1:0-1868 GCF_001447785.1 Gekko japonicus | reverse complement strand
GCTTCTCTTATGTTCTTATGTTCAAAATGAAAACAGGGAAAGCTGTGGATGTAGCTCCGAGCACCTTGGAGGATGGCCAGGGTTGCCAGAGCTGGGTGAGGAAATACCTGGAGATTTCACAAGTGGAGCCTGGGAAGGGAAGGGTTTGGGGAGGGGAGGGACTTCATAGGGATGCCAGCCTCCAGGTGGGGCGTGGGGATCCCCAGAATTACCGTTTCTTTCCCGATGGCAGAGATCAGGTCCCCTGGAGAAAACGGCTGCTTTGGAGGGTAGACTTTGTGGCATGTACCCCACTGGGGTTCCTCTCCTCCCCAGGTTTGATCTCCAAATCTCCAGGAGTTTCCCAACCTGGCAGTGGCTAGGGGGTACCTGGCAACCCTATGTTCAGCAAGGTACAATGTCATAGAGTCATAAGAAAATAAGAGAAGCCAGTGTTGGATCAGGCCAATGGCCCATCCAGTCCAACACTCTGTCACACACACACAAATATCAGGTGCCATCAGGAGGTCCAGCAGTGGGGCCAGGACATTAGAGGCCCTCCCACTGTTGTCCCCCCCAAGCACCAAGAATACAAGAGCATCACTTGCCCCAGACCGAGAGTCCCTATCTATGCCTTGTGGCTAATAGCCACTGATGGACCTCTGCTCCATATGTTTTTCCAGTTCCATTTTAGTCCACCCTCCAAAGCAGCCCTTTTCTCCAGGGGAACTGTCACTGGGAGATCAATTGTAAACAGAAGATCTCCATGCCCCGCCTGGAGGCTGACAAGCCTAAAGAAAGTGAGATAAGCACATAACAGTAGGGTTGCCAAGTCCTACCTTTGTAATAACGGGGGGAGTCCCGGACGTCCCTGGGAGTCTCCTGGTGTGCGTGCCTTGCAGGCGTGCTGCAATCACACCCGTCAGGCACGTTGGGGTGTGGCCACAATCATTAGAGGGAAAACCATCGAGTTTTCCCTCGGATGATAGAGCGTCGCCCCCGCAACGTGCCCAATGCGATTACATCACCTCCGGGTGACGTGTTTACGCCGGGCACGTCACATGCTTTGGGGGTGGGGTCCCTCCGGCGGTCCAATTCCCGCCGACGGGGAACAGGCCAGGGGGACTTGGCAACCCTACATAACAGGTAGGTGCCATTTTAGAAGACTTTCCCCTTCTCTTTCACACAAAAGAGAACACCTCTTCTAAGATGTGTTTTCTCTTCAGAATAATAGTTTTCAAATCATATGCAAATATATACAGCAGGGGTCCCAAACTTTTTGGAGCCAGCAGGCACTTTTGGAATTCTGCCACAGCATGGTGGGTGCAACCACAAAATGGCTGCCATAAAATGGCTGCTGCATTAGGTGGAGCCAGCTACAAAATGATTGTTCCCAGGGGTCATCTCGTAGAAAAACAGGTGCAGGAGATCATTAGCATAACTTATTAGCATAACTTATTTGCATATACCACACATCCTGACATCACCAGAAGTGTGTCAGAAGGCAACACCCACCACTCAGGCCCTACTGGACTGTTTTGGATTGCTAGCTATTGGGAGGGGGAAGACAGAGGAGGGAGATCTTGTACCTGAAGGCCGGCGGGGGGGGGGGCTCTGCAACTTACCTAGCTGCTTCTTGCTCCTCGTGGCCCAACTGAGGGTTGCTGGGAACAGGGGCGGGGCTTGTTGCATGTGCCTGCCCCCTCGGCTCCTTACTGCCGGAGCTCAGCTCCTGTGTGTTCCCGCAGGAAATGACCCCTGGTTGTTCCAGCTTTCCTTCAGTCACACAGTGAAGATCCTTGTAATGTGGTGGCAGCTGTTGCCAAAGCAATGCTTTAAAATATCTGCACAGCCAATCAACATCCTTGCTGGGCAAAAGCCCCACCTGG
>NW_015203707.1:0-1709 GCF_001447785.1 Gekko japonicus | reverse complement strand
CTTTCCACCCTATATGAATCTCAAGGGGTTAATAATTAGAAAATTTATAAGCCATCTCTATTACTTCTATCTTTATATACGGGGAATGCCCTCGGAGCTGATGCAACATGTGGTCGCCAGAAACACCTTGTCAGCACCCAAGTCCCCCACCCATTTGTTGGACTGGGACCCTCCACTGACTCTAAATGGCCATAAATATTTGACTGGTGCTGTGGGGAGGTGCAGTTCCTGTTGTAAGAAAGATGCTTGAGAGGAAGCATCTGAGGGGAGGGGAGTACCTACTGCTAGATTATTGTTTCTAGAGACCTCTGTCGTTGGTTGCTGGTATTAATCTATGCTAGGCGATAAGGGAACAAATCTTTGTAATAACTGCCTTGAGGGCATTTTGTGAGGGGATGTGTCTCAGTGAGAGAGACCGTTTGCTTGGCATGCAGAAGGTCTGCTGCTTGGCATGCAGTGGGTCCTGGGTTCAGTTCTCAGCATGGCTAGTTTGGGGATTGACGGTGGATGATGATGTGAACGAGCTGTGCCTGAGACCTGGAGGGACTTTGCCAGCTAAGTAAGCAATGCCCATTTTAGTGATCTTAATTGCATACAGTGCTATAGATGGGTTATTCCTTATGAACATTGGCAAGATCCTTATGCAGAATAATTCTGGATTATCTACTGATGGCAGGGGGCCTTATTTTTATATTTGAGAGTGTAGACAGGGATTTTTATGCCAATAGTAATTTTTACAGGGCTCTACACCGAACTGCAGACCAGACGGTCGGTAGTTCGGCAGTTTGAGACACGAGTGCTGCATGATGGAGTGATCTCCCATCTCTGGTCCCAGCTCCTGCCAACACAGCAGTTTGAAAGCAGGAAATTGCAAGCAGTTAATAGGTACCTCTTCGGGTGGAAGGTAACAGCGTTCTGTGCACCTTGACATCCGGTCATTCTGGCTGCATGGCCGCAAAGACGTCTTCAGACGGTGCTTGCGCTCCAGCTTGGAGGCAGAGATGGGTGCTGCAACCCTAGAATCGCGACCCTGGAGTCAGAGTCAAATGGCTTTCAAGCAAGGGAAACCTTTACCTTACCCATCCAGAGAGCAGTAATATAACTTGCCAATCTTCGATTAAAATATTTGGCCCTAATGTGACAGGCCACTGGACTCAAATGGGAGAACCCAGTTTGATTCCCAATCCCTCCACTGCAGGCAGCTGGAAGTCAGCTGGGTGACCTTGATTCAAGTCACAGTTCTTTTGGAGCTGTTCTCTCGAGAGTGGTTTTCTAGGAGCTTTCTCAGCCCCATGTACCTCACAGGCTGTCTGTTATGGGGAGGGGAAAGGAAGGTGATTGTGAGCCACTCTCTCTAATTGAAGAGTGGGTGTAAAAATCCAATCTGTTCTGTTTAATTTTCTTCTCTAGAAAACTATAGAGGTCTTTATTGGTATCTAAATGTAATCTTCAAATAGAAACAGAATTTTGAGGTGTGGGAGTACAGCCACTGAGATCAGCTACTTGAAACTGGGTAGCTTGATTGTGCCCTTAGTGTATGGGGGTGAAATCAAGTGTAATCTGAATGGGAAATAGCTGATTTTCTAAGGGTTGCGTTTTGCAAAGGGATCCTTGTCAGCAACGTGTGAGTCTGACAGTGTGAATGCACTCTGAGTTCGCTTTGTCATGTGTTAGGATTCAAAACTATCCATTGCAATTCATCATTTGTA
>NW_015203706.1:0-1712 GCF_001447785.1 Gekko japonicus | reverse complement strand
ACCTCCTGTGGCAGTGAATTCCGTGTGCCCCTTTGGGCAGTGCCGGATTTAAGCATAAGCTAAATAAGCTACAGCTTAGGGCCTCGCAATCTGCTGGGGCCTCAAATAAAAACACAATATAAAAATGATTTCAAATATTTAAAAGGCGTATATATTTTAAATTTTTCTGAGACCAGCTGATGTAATTTAAAACAGTAGGGGGCCTCTGGGTTTTGTATAGCTTAGGGCCTCAACAAGTCTAAATCCGGCCCTGCCTTCGGGTGAAGAAGGACGTCCTTTTATCCGCTCTAACCCGACCGCTCAGCAATTGCATGGAGTGAAACCTCTGGGGTCCAGAACTCAAAAAAGAGAAGTCGAACAGGATAGAGGGCCAACAATAAGAACTTAATACAGATAATATTTTAAAAAATACATCTCTTTATTAAGAATTTAAAAACACATGAGGGCCGGGCCCCATCGCCATTCTTGCAAAGGACACTGACGTCTTCCAGCTGCATTTCTGCCTCCCTGCCGGCCAAAGTTTTCGGGACAGCCCGGGTGTTCTTCTCCCCCATGTCAAAATGAGTCAGTTTTGCACGATCCCCCACCCGGCGGCTGGAGCTTCCGTGGGCATCCGCAGGAGAGAATCCCGCTTCCTCCTGGGTCTTCCGGCTTTCTCCCGCCACGCCCCACTCTTGCACGGCAGCTTGCAAAATGCCAGGAGGGGGGGGACCTTCCAGGCCAGGCCTTCCCACGAGGGAAGGGAAGCGGAGCAGGAAAGGCGCGTCTGGAGGCGGTGCAATGACCCCCCCCCCTTTTGCATCTGTCTGCAGCACTGCAAGGGTGAAGCCCGCGGAGCCTTTTGCTAGAGCGGCCGAGCAAAGGGGGGGGGAGTCGATCCGGGGAAAGAGGAGGGGGCGCCTTTGTTCCCTGTGTGGGCGCGCGCGCATGCGTGTCCCGGGAGGGGGGGTTGCTTCCTGACTGGGCGGGAGAGGAGGAGGGGGGGCGCCTCGGAGAAGCAGCAGCCGGGCCCGGGGAAGGTCTCCTTGGAAGTAAGTAAGGCATGCACGCCCCGGAGGGGGGGCAGGGGAGCATAAGCGTTCAGCTCTTGGAAGGGAGGGGGGCGGAGGAGCGTGCCAAGCCGTGGCTGTCCTGAGGTTGCCACCTCCCGGATGGCAGATTCCTGGGCCTTTGGGGAGGGGGTGGACCTCCGATGGGAGCCCGAGGGAGAGTCCCCCCCTCCCTCCGGCGCAGCCCTTTTCTCCCCCGGGGGACGGATCTCTGCCTGCTGGAGGTCGGCTGTCATCCCGGGAGGACTTCAGGCCCCACCGGGAGGTTGACAACCCCGCTAGGCCCCACTTTTGCCCCCCACTATAGAAGCAGAGTTGGGGGGGGGGGGCTTGGAAGGGGGGGTGATAACCGGGGTCTTTCAGGATAAGAAAAGCTTAATGCCTGAAACTGACGTTCTCTTGCCGGTCATTTCAATTCTGCAAACAGACAAAGCAACAGAAGGAGGCCCTTTGGGGGCGGGGAGAAGAGTAAGGAAGGGGTTGGGGGGGAAGGGGAGGGGAGTCCGGCCCGCCCTGGAACCGGCTGCAGCCCCATTCTGCATGACCCACATACAAACCCAGTGCTGGTGGTGGGGGGGGGGTCAAGGCTGACACCTGGTCCAGCAGGGGAAAGGAACATTTTAAAAAACCCTCCTGTTTCCAAGGTGCAGAGAGCCCGGCAAC
>NW_015203705.1:0-1720 GCF_001447785.1 Gekko japonicus | reverse complement strand
TGTGCGACTGAACAACAACAACAATAGTACGGGAGTCCCCAAAATGGCACCCATGGGCATGATGACACCTGCCAAAGCTTTTCTGGTGCCCACCAGGTGTGTGTTTTTTAAAGCGGCCAGGTGAGGTATGGATTTTGCCCAGCAAGGTTTCTGATTGGCTGTGCAGATTTTTTAAAAGTTGCTTCCGCAGCAGTTGCTCCCACAGCACAAGCATCTTCACTGCATGACTGAAAGTAAGCTGTGTATATGCAAGAAAATATTTTGGAATTGTAGGTTCATTTTTCAAGGAATCCAGTGAAACAGAGCTGCTGCCTGAAATGTTGTAAAGTTCCTTCTAGAATTCTTCTGTGGATGACATCACTCCCTGACATTTTGTGGTTGGCTCTGCCTTCTGTGGCAGCCATTTTGTGGCTGGCTCTGCCTCTTGTGGGATCAATTCTGTGATTGTGCCTACCATGCAGTATCAGTATTCCAAAGGTGTTCACAGGCTCAAAAAATGTTGGGGAACCCTGGTATAGTATATTTGTATATGGTGTACACTGTAAGATAGAAGAACTGCAGATGAGATTGTACTCAACACACACAGTGCAAATTAATCTTCAGAACAACAACAAGAGGTAAAAAAAATTGAAACAGTGGACCAATATATGAACAAATACAAAAAAAAATGAAGTAGGGAATATTTGTTCCTCCCTCAATAGTAGTTTAGATTCTTTACTATGAGTTGGATTCAGTATAATTTTTCTGCTAATGGAAAGGGGAGGTGTACTTTCTGCCAATTTCCCCTTCCTGCTCCAGACCCTCAATTTCCCTTCATGCCTTTCTTGAGGGTCCCATCTCTCAGAAACAGCATTTTGAGGAGATTTGTTGGTCCCTGTGGGAGGCAGGGAGGCAGGCAACAGGCAACTTCTCTTCTGCAGAGAGAAGACTCTCCTAGGGTTGCCATCCCCAATGGGGTTGGGATTCCTCCTGCGTTCAGGGCCCCCAATACACCATGCCCAGCTGGCCGGTGGGGGGAGCCCCACCCGCAAAGAGCTCTGGCATGCCCAATGTCCTGGCGCAATGACACCTGGAGGTGACATCATAACACCAGGCATGTCACGTGAAGGACAGTCTAGCATTTGGGTAAAAATTCTATGGTGACCATAGAGTTTTTGCCCAAATGCTAGAGCATCTGCTGCACAATGTGCCCAGTGTGATGACGTCATTTCTGGATGTGCGTGCGCTGAAGACTCCCACACAGAGGACTGGAGCCCCCCGCTGGCAGCCAGGTAAGACCTGACAACTGTAGGCACTTCCATTGGCCAAAAAGAAAAGAAAAGAAAAGATCTGAACCCACCCCTATGTATCTTTGTGTTCTGAATGTTGGTCAAAATATACTTCTTTTCATAAGCATGCCCTGACATTTCTTTCCTTTTGTTTGTTCCTTGTGGTTCTTTTCAGAGAAGAAGGTGAAGAAGTCTGACTGTGGGGAATGGCAGTGGAGTGTGTGCGTTCCTACTAGTGGAGATTGTGGTCTAGGGACCCGCGAGGGAACTCGCAGTGGAGTTGATTGCAAGCAAACTATGAAGACCCAAAGGTGTAAGATCCCCTGCAACTGGAAGAAGCAATTTGGAGGTAATGACCACTGGGAGTCGAATAACTGTTATGCTAAGGATGATGTGAGAGAGACCCCAGTTTCCTTGGCTGTGTAGGGATGCCAGCCACCAGGTAGGGCCTG
>NW_015203704.1:0-1779 GCF_001447785.1 Gekko japonicus | reverse complement strand
TATCACATTTATTTACTTGGATCCATGTAGTCTATCTTGGTTTTTTTAAAAAACCTGCCGAGGGGAGGGGAGGGGAGGGAGCAGAGAGACTGCGTTTGCAGGTGTGTTTAAAACAAATCTAATGGCTAAAACCTATTTGGGGAACAAAAACTACAGCCAGCAAATCGAGAGAGGAATTCAAGTTGTTATTTTTTTCAAAGTTTAGACAGGGCAGACAAATAGGAAATCAGCTAAATGTAGTGTCATGGTTTGATGTGGAGGTTGGAGGGTTATTATTATTAATCAAATTTATACCCCACTTCCTGCCCCCAGAACGCAACTCGGAGCAGCTAACAGCATATAAAATACACCTGATAAAAACAATACAAAAGATACAATAAATAAACTTAAAAATATAAAATGATTAAAAATCTATCCCCCATTAAAATCTATCCACTGTCAAGCAGGGTAGGATGAGTGGATGGTGAAGACATAGCTGAAGCATACCAGCTGTCTGGCAGATCACAGTCACCCAAAGGCCGCCCAAAAAAGAGCAGCCTTGCATGCCCTGAGGAGCCTAGGGAGGTCCCGCAGGGCATGCACCTCTTCAGGCAGCTGGTCCCACAGGACGGGGGGCCGCTACTGAGAAGGCCCTCACCCTTGTTGATACAAGGCGGACAGTTTGTGGATCAAGGAACTTCAATAAATGCCAAGATGAAGATCAGAGAAGATGGGGAGGATCATGCTAGGAGCGATGGTCCCGAAGGTCATTTAGGGCTTTAAAGGTGAATACCAACACTCGGAATTGGCACTGGAAACTAACTGAGAGCCAATGCACCTGCCATAGGATAGGTGTTATATGTGCTGACTAGGACACTCCTGTCAGCAAGCTGGCAGCTGTGTTCTGGACCACTTGCTGTTTCTGAAGGGTCTTCAAAGGCAGCCCTGTGTAGAGTGTGTTACAGTAGCCCAGGCTCAAGGTGACCATTGCATAAATTACTGTGGCAAGGTCCTCCTGAGACAGACAGACAGTTGGCAGGCCCAACGTAGATGGTAAAATGCAGTCTTTGTCACCAAGGACACATGTTTGTCCATGGAGAGCAAAGAATCAAGCCATACTCCCAAATTCCTGACAGAGTCAACCATCAAAAGGGTTAATTCTCCTCTCCCCTTTCCTGCTACTATTCAAATAATGGTGGTGCACGTGCACAATTTTCCTTTAACAGACTGATGGAAGAGTTGAGATCTTTGTTGTATCTATTTTTTTTTGCCCTTAACCACATTAAGCTCCACACAGACAGGATCAAGATGCACGTCACACGATACAAACAATTTATAGCTGAAAGCTGGAAACCTGCATAAGGCTAGTATGGTGTAATGGTTAAGAGCAGCGAACTCTAATCTGGAGAACTGGGTTTGATTCCCCATTCCTCTTCCACATGAAGCCTGCTGGACAACCTTAGGCTAGTCACAGTTCACTCAGAACTCTCTCAGTCCCGCCTGCCTCACAAGGTGCCTGTTGTGGGAAGGGGGAGGAAAGACGATTGTAAGCCGCTTTGCGACTCCGTAGGGTAGAGAAAAGCAGGATATGAAAACCAACTCTTCCTCTGATTCCATGGTAAACTGACACTTCCGGTGATGTCAGGGGGTGTGGCATATGCTAATGAGTTATGCTAATGAGTCCCCCTAGCTCTTTTTCTACGAAATGACCCCTGCTCACAAGTTGCCTGTTGTGGGAAGGGGGAGAAAAGACGATTGTAAGATGCTTTGCGACTCCTTACGGTAGAGAAAAGCAGGATA
>NW_015203703.1:0-1856 GCF_001447785.1 Gekko japonicus | reverse complement strand
GCCACAGGAGGTGGTGGTGGCAACAAGCCACCATGTCAAAAGGGAATTAGATAAGTATATGGAGCAGAGGTCCATCAGTGGCTATTAGCCACACGGTATAGATAGGGGCTCTGGGGCAAGTGATGCTCTGTCTTTTTGGTGCTTGAGGGGGTCAACAGTGGGAGGGCTTCTAATGTCCTGGCCCCACTGGTGGACCTCCTGATGGCACTGGTATTTCTGGCCACTGTGTGACACAGAGTGTTGGACTGGATGGGCCTTTGGCCTGATCCAGCATTGGCGTCTCTTATGTTCTTATGTTTAACAGGTTCCCATTTGCTTGTGTTGACAATTTACATGAGCAGTTATTCGTGCAAGTTTAAGTTGATGACAATAATGTCTTAACTAGGTTCTGTATCTACATATATGCTCCTGGACAGGAAACTGCTGAGGAACAGAGACGGTGCAGTTGCATGAACACATATGAACACATGAAGCTGCCTTTAAGGGCCTTCGTCCCTTGCTCTCTCAAGGTCAGTACTATCTACTCCGACTGGCAGTGGTGCTTTCCAGGGTCTCAGGCAGAGGCCTTTTATGCCTATTATTAACTGACCCTTCTAGCTGGAGATGCCGGAGGTTGAACCTGGGACCTTTTGTGGACATAGCATGTACTCTGTTACTGAGCCATGACCTTACCCTAAGAGACTGTAAGAGCCAGAACTGAACTGAAATGGGTAACAGGCATTTTTAATTTAAATTGTTTTTTTAAAAATTCCAGCAAATAGTGTTTAATGATGTAGAACCACTGATACATTTATTATCCCATTCCAAAACAGAATATATTTTAAACAACAAAAGTACCCAAATTTGGGTAGCAGAATGGTATGAATGATGGTGTGTTAACAAATCAGAAGGTAGACTGTGGACCACTGGACCATTTGTAATGAATCACCATGTTAGGATCCATGAAAAAAATCATTGAAAGATAGTTTATATGTTCTTAAACATATTGGGGATTACTTAATATATATCCAGGATTACTTAATACAGATTAGAATGAAGTTTGAGTCCAGTGGAACCTTTAAGACCAGCAAAGCTTAACTCTGGGTATAAGCTTTCATGTACATGCACACTTCAGGTATCCAACCTGGAAACTATTGGACACGTAAATTATGGGAGTACCATCTGGAACTGCGGTGTTACCATCTTGGATTTAGGATATTAGTAATGGATTGAGTACTGTGGTTTTAGTGTTGGATGTTTTACTATGTTTTATATGTTTTTACCTATGGCATGGCAAATGACCTTGCCCTTGTTAGCCGTCCTGAGCCCATTGGGGAGGGCGGGATACAAATATGAAAAATAAATAAATAAATAAATTCATCAGATACAGATAGTGGGGGGTGGTGGTTAGAGAGAGTTTGGGCAAATTTCTGGTGATTTCCCCACTAATTATCTGATCTTAATTGATTGATTAATTGGTTGGCTATTGATTGATTAATTATTGGAGTTTAAAGACTGAAACTGTATTTAGTAATTAATTCTTAGTGTTGTTAACCTAGTAGGAATTGTTGAATGGGAAGGATGGTTGGGATAGTATTATTGAGGAGAGCATTGTCTTGTGGGATTGTCCTGCAGTGCTTGTTAGGACTGAGACCTTCTACTGTGCCTGCCTTCAGATGTTTAGTGGGCCCAGATTCAGGCCAATAAGATCTGATGTGGGAGGCCATGTTGGGGTCAGGGATCTCAGTGCTGATGGGGCGGGGGAGGTATGGTGGTGGGACTAGGTGGAATAAGGGAAGAGGATGGAGATATGGACCTGCTTGATCCCCTTCCAATGTTCGTCCCATATCAAGAGATGCTGGCTGTAGGGATAGGAA
>NW_015203702.1:0-1766 GCF_001447785.1 Gekko japonicus | reverse complement strand
AAGTTCCTACCACTTCCTTTTCCCCAGCCTACAATCCTTTCCCATACTGCAACTAGCAGGATGCAGGAAGGAACACTGGCACCATGAAAGCAAGAAAAATATCTTCACCAAACCTGTCTATGGGAAACCAGGGAGATGGTAGGGGAACCAAGAGATTACTGTCAAGACTTCTGGCACACAACTCCATTAATGTCTGCATACACCAAACAAGTACTGTAGTAAGGACACCACAGTTCTAAGCTGATGACAAATAACAATTTACACTTCCCAACACAAAGAATAACTTGCTACATACTTCAGTTTCCACCAAAAGAAGCAAAATACATTTATTTGCTCTTGGAGCAAACGTGTCTTCACAAACCAATGTCTGAGTAACACCTGAGGACAGCATCTTTCAAGAAGAGATGAACATGACCTTGAGACAGAATCGCATTGTATTCTAAGATTAATTCAACCACTGTTAACAGAAGACTTCCCCCTTCTCCTCATACCCGACTGGCTACTGGTGTCCTCTTCTTCTGACTCCTCTTCATACTCCGAGGTGCTAGGCTCTGAAGCCTCAGATGAAGCATCTGACTCCTCCATTTCAAAGTCTGAGGCATAGGCACCAGCATATTTCTGCAGCAACTCTTCCATGGGCAGCTCACCTGCCACAGGTAAAGAAGATGTCACTTTATGCCAACATACTCTGATGAGTTTCTCTTTCCTTAGCACTGACAACATCCTATTTGTGTTCAAGCACTCCTCTGGTTCTGTCTCACAGGCATCACAAAGAGGCCTCAGTTGCAGATGGCAGCAGAGGAATTCTTCTTAAGCACTAGCTAAAAACCTGCCACCTGATTCTCTTAAAGTCCTTAATGAGCCCACCCTACCCATAATTTCAAATAAATCCATTTTTAGATCGCTACAGTATTTTTTCTTATAGGTTTCATGTATAGATACAAATGGAAGGCCCAACTAAACTGACCAACAAGCAGGATTAATGTCAAACATTAAGGGCTCCAGAGCTACTGGAGAAGTTTTTTGGGGGGTATTCCAAGAGATATAGTACTAAGTTGGGGCAGGTGCTTACCCTGGCCCTACGTCCCTTTAAGAGCAGAAATTCTGGGAACGATGGTCCACAGACCTAGCAGACATTCGGAAACACAATTCAGTAATAGGACTAATTGTTTTCAGGGCCCACGGAGTGCAAGTCCAGACCCGAATTTGTCATCATCTCCCCACCCCCACAATCTGCCTCCGAACCTTCCTTGGCCAGGTCATCAAGCTCTTTGCTGTGATCCACATCCCCTTCCAGCTTTTCTTCTGCATCTATTGTCTCTTCTTCATCTTCAGCTGTAGGAGGGAGGATTCTCTAGGTTACTACATGAGAGGGTTCCAGTTCTCACCCAATCCCAATTCTCATCAAAGTCACTTGATTCCAGGCCCAACACAACGTGCTTACCTTCCTCTTCATTGGCAGTGAACTCCTCATCCTCCTCATCAGGCTTCCAAGGTTTTTTATGCCTTTGAGCAACAGGCTTTGGTTTTCCCTGTGAATATAAGGAAAGAGATGTAAGAAGACAGTCCATAACGGGAAGTCTCTGGCACTGCATGGGCAGACCACTATTGGGCCTGGGTAAGGAAGAACCAGCTATGGATAGCAAGAGAACAGGGGCTACTATGGGCACCTGCTGACCAATAAATTCTGCAGATACCTGGGGAAGTTTGAAATTAATAGCTGAAATTAAATTAACATTTGAAGTAAAAGGCAACAACCTGAGAAG
>NW_015203701.1:0-1771 GCF_001447785.1 Gekko japonicus | reverse complement strand
TTTTGTGTGTGAGTGATGTTGGAGACCTGTAGCTCCCAAATCTCCTTGGCTACATGCTGCAGCTGTCCAAAAGATTTCAGATGGGTTTTCTGTTCATAACGCAGATGTGCCCATCCCCGCTTCAACTGCCGACGAGCTGAACAGCAGACATCTTTTTCTGTCCCCGTACCTCCCAGTATTAAAATGCTCCGTTGTCCTGTCCCTGTAGAGAAAGGGACATGAGTCTCTGGCTGCCTCGATGGTAGTTTTGCGTTCTTTCCCTTTCTCCGAAGCCTTCCCCGAAAACTCCTGCCGTGGAGTCGGTGGCTGGCGCCGCGCTTGGGGTGGGCAGACAGGCCCCATTGCTACACAGGCTTGGTAAGAGCTTCTCCATTAATGGGGTCAGGGTTTGCAGTGATAAAGATTTGCTGTTGTTAACTGTGTCAAAAAATCAATAAATCCTCTGCGATGCTTGGCTGCGATAGGCAAGAAGAAATCCCCGATAGCCAGCTAAGCGGCGGGGGCTGGGCACACACTGGCTGGGAGGGAGCGGGGGGGGGGACGATGACACGGGGACTTTGCATCAGAGGAGACCCTAGAAAAGCAGTCAGAGGTGGACGGGATCAGGGGCATTTGAACCACCGGCTCGCTCCGGGAGATCGCTCTGCTGCCGGGCTGCCATTTTGAAAATGAATCGCCGCCGACGGACGTTCCGGGAAGGCCGCCCAGAGGACCGGGTGCCAAGAGGCAAAGGTGAGGGGCAGTGTGGCGGTTCGAGGACTATAATGTTTTGGGAGGGGTGGCTCCCTGATGGGCTGGACTTTGCCGCACCCTGACTCGTTGATAACTCTCTCGCCAGCTGCCGTTTGAGCTGTAGAGGCGCCACGGGCTGACTGTTGCTGTGGCTCCAAGAATGGCTGCAGCGCCCTGCTTGCGAGGTGGGGCAGACCTTTCTCCCCTAGCTGTGGCTCTCCCCCCACCCCCGCTTCTGTTGCTGGTTGCTCATGTTCAAAGGGCTTCTGGTTTGGACGTGGGCTGGTTTGCCCAAGGTTCCCATCCTGCTAGGTCTTGGCTTAGACAGGCAAGGCAGTTCTGGGAGGTGACTTTGACCAGGGAAACAAATCCACGTCCCATACATCTGGGAATCCTTGTCTTAACCTCTGTGGGCCACCGATCCCCCTAGCCCCCTAGTAGCCTTTTGGCCAATTCAGGGTGTGCCGTGAGCGGGGGGGGGGGGGGGGGGGTGTCTCTGCAGCCCCCGTCCTGCCTCCCTGTTGGACTAATTGAAGACCCAACAGCTCCTTTTGTTATTCCCAAGGCTGCCCCTGATTACTTGAGCACCCGAGCTGGCAAAGCCGGGGATAATCTCCTTAGCCCCTTTGGAGAGATTTCCTTTTGTGCGGGAAGGTGAAGAGTGAAGACGTTGCTTGTATGCAGCTTAAAACCTCTCCCAATCGCCCCCTCCATCTTATCAGGCCCCTCGCTATCCTGCATCATTTCGCTAGTTGAGTTGTCGGGCGGGGGCACGTGTGTGTGTGTTAATATTCCACCTGCCTCGTGTTTGCAGCTTGGCGAAGAAAAATAATATATATATTTTTTAAAAAAAACAGATTAAAACAAAGGACTTGTTTGGGGGGGGGGGTTTGCGGAAAGAACACGCGCTTCGCCCACTTTTGCCGCCGGCCGACCTGGCTTCTTTCTCCCCAGTCAGCAGGGCTCCGAAGGAGACGGAGCTCCCTTCATGGCTGAAAAAGGGTCCTGTATCCTTCGAGGTTGCTGCTGTATAGGTCTG